>NW_023233070.1:206877-219931 GCF_002007445.2 Ailuropoda melanoleuca
CTCATGAATTGGAAGAATTAACATAGTCAAAATGTCCATGCTACCCAGAGCAATCTACACTTTCAATGCTACCCCAATCAAAATGCTGAGGTCATTTTTCAAAGAACTGGAACAAGTAGTCCTTAAATTTGTATGGAACCAGAAAAGGCCCCGAATCTCCAAGGAACTGTTGAAAAGGAAAAACAAAGCTGGGGGCATCACAATGCTGGATTTCGAGCTGTACTACAAAGCTGTGATCACAAAGACAGCATGGTACTGGCACAAAAACAGACACATAGAACAATGGNTGGTACTGGCACAAAAACAGACACATAGAACAATGGAACAAAATAGAGAACTCAGAAATGGACCCTCGGCTCTTTGGGCAATTACTCTTTGATAAAGCAGGAAAAAACATCCGGTGGAAAAAAGATAGTCTCTTCAAAAAATGGTGCTGGGAAAATTGGACAGCTACATGCAAAAGAATGAAATTGACCACTCTCTCACATCATACACACACACAAAAAACCTCCAAATGGATGAAAGACCTCGATGTGAGACAGGAATCCACCAAAATCCTAGAGGAGAACATAGGCAGCAACCTATACGACATCGGCCAAAGCAAAATTTTTCATGACACATCTCCAAATGCAAGAGAAACAAAAGATAAATTGAACTTGTGGGACTTCATCAAGATAAAAAGCTTCTGCACACCCAATGAAACAGTCAAAAATCTAAGAGGCAGCCCACGGAATGGGAGAATATATTTGCAAGTGATGCTACAGATAAAAGACTGGTATCCAAGATCTACAAAGAACTTCTCAAACTCAATACATGAGAAACAAATAATCAAATCAAAAAATGGGCAGAAGATATGAACAGATACTTTTCCAATGAAGACATACAAATGGCTAACAGACACGTGAAAAAATGTTCAAAATCATTAGCCATCAGGGAAATTCAAATCAAAACCACACTAAGATACCACCTTACACCAGTTAGAATGGCAAAAATTGACAAGGGAAGAAACAACGATTGCTGTAGAGGTTGTGGAAAAATGGGATCCCTCCTACATTGTTGGTGGGAATACAAGTTGGTACAGCCACTCTGGAAAACAGTGTGAAGGTCCCCTAAAAATTTAAAAATTGAGCTAACCTATAACCCAGCCATTGCAATACTGGGTATTTACCCCCAAAGATGCAGACGTAGTGAAGAGAAGGGCCATATGCACCCCAATGTTCACAGCAGCATTGTCCACAATAGCCAAATCGTGGAAGGAACTGAGATGCCCTTCATCAGATGAATGGATTAAGAACTTGTGGTCCATATATACAATGGA
Source organism: Ailuropoda melanoleuca (assembly GCF_002007445.2). Lineage (NCBI taxonomy): Eukaryota > Metazoa > Chordata > Mammalia > Carnivora > Ursidae > Ailuropoda > Ailuropoda melanoleuca. The sequence goes on from NW_023233070.1 coordinate 208,196, forward strand.
ATATTACTCAGCTTTCAGAAAGAACGAGTTCTCAACATTTGCTGCAACATGGATGGCACTGGAGGAGATAATGCTAAGTGAAATAAGTCAAGCAGAGAAAGACAATTATCATATGATTTCTCTCATCTATGGAACATAAGAACAGGAAGATCGGTAGGGGAAGAAAGGGATAAAGAAAGGGGGGTGTGATCAGAAGGGGGAATGAAGCATGAGCGACTATGGAGTATGAGAAACAAACTGGGGGCCTCAGAGCGGAGGGGTTTGTAGGAATGGGATAGACTGGTGATCAGTAGTAAGGAGGGCAGGTATATCATGATGCACTGGGTGTTATACGCAACTAATGAATAATCAAACTTTACATTGGAAAACTGGGATGTACTGTATGGTGACTAACATAATATAATAAAAAAAATTTAAAAAATGTCATATAGGGGGCGCCTAGGTGGCAAAGCAGTTAAGCGTCTGCCTTCGGCTCAGGGCGTGATCCCAGCGTTATGGGATCAAGCCCCACATCAGGCTCCTCTGCTATGAGCCTGCCTCTTCCTCTCCCACTCCCCCTGCTTGTGTTCCCTCTCTCGCTGGCTGTCTCTATATCTGTTGAATAAATAAATAAAATCTTAAAAAAATAAAAAATAATAATAAAAAATGTCATATATATGTATATATATGTACACACACATATACACACACATATGAATATTCACATATATAATAAATTCACATATAGATGAATATTAATCAGTCATAAAAAAGAATGAAATCCTGCCATTTGCCATAACATGGATGAACCTGGATGAACCTGGTTGAAATCATGCTAAGTGAAACAAGACAGACAGAAAAAGACAACTATTATATGATTTCTCTTATATGTGGAATTTAAAAATATCATACTCACAGAAACAGAGAGTAGAATGGTTTATTCCAGGTGCTAGATTGTCTGGAAAATGGGGCCAGTTGGTCAAAAAGTACAAACATTCATTTATGCAGGATGAAAAGTTCTGGAGATCTGTTTCACAACAATGTGAACATACTTGGCACTATTGAATTATACACTTAAAACTGGTCAAAATGGTAAATTGTATGTTATTTGCATTTTACCACAATAGCAAAACACCTTTAAAATTATAACATTTGAGTTTCAAAGTCTTAAAAAAAAAAAGCATACTCGTAGAAAAATTTGTCAAAACGTCATGGCAATATACTATACATATTTTGTTCTTTGAAGTGGCTGTTTCAAAACATGACATAATTACTGAATAGATGGGAATAAAATGCATACCAGAGCAATTCCTGCAGCAAACTTTGGATTGCATGCCATTCCATGATATGTTGCTCCCACAAAATTAAGATGGTCCCTGTAACTAGATAATAAAATTTTTCTTTTGAATAAATGCATTTTAAATTATTACTAACATAATGACGTTGTAAGACTTGGATTTCTCAATAAAGCCATATATTTTTTTAAATACAAATATTACATATCACATCTCATGCTTTCAATCATTTTGTATTTGGGTAATCTCCCACAGTTCCTGAAAAGTTAAGTTCTAAAGTCTACATTAACATTATATGATACACAGCCAAAAATCCAGCAGTGCCTAATCCCTCCAAAACAATCACCAATGTTGCCACCACTGGATAGATATAATTTGAAGACGTACAAGTCAGGATAGCTTATTGTCATGATTTGCTAATAGTGAACCCCTAATGCATGTAAAAAATGTTGGATTGGAGGACAGGGAGACAAAGAGACAGAATACTCAGTAGACTCCTCAAGAAAAGAAGAGATAGAATGCCACAAGTTGCATATTCTTCAGATCTTCAGAATTTTTATTCTTTCGATCTCAACAATCAAAGTATCAGGAATCCATCAAAATTCTAGAGGAGAACATAGGCAACCACTTCTATGACATCGGCCAGAGCAACATTTTTCACGACACATCTCCAAAGGCAAGAGAAACAAAAGATAAAATGAACTTATGGGACTTCATAAAGATAAAAAGCTTCTGCACAGCCAAGGAAACAGTCAAAAACACTACGAGGCAGCCCACGGAATGGGAGAAGATATTTGCAAAGGACACTACAGATAAAGGACTGGTATCCAAGATCTACAAAGAACTTCTCAAACTCAATGCACGAGAAACAAATAAACAAATCAAAAATGGGCAGAAGACATGAACAGACACTTTTCCAATGAAGACATACAAATGGCTAACAGACACATGAAAAAAATGTTCAAAATCATTAGCCATCAGGGAAATTCAAATCAAAACCACACTAAGATACCACCTTACGCCAGTTAGAATGGCAAAAATAGACAAGGCAAGAAACAACAATTGTTGGAGAGGGTGTGGAGAAAGGGGATCCCTCCTACATTGTTGGTGGGAATGCAAGTTGGTACAGCCACTCTGTGGATTAAGAAGCTGTGGTCCATATATACAATGGAATATTACTCAGCTATCAGAAAGAACGATTTCTCAACATTTGCTGCAACATGGACAGCACTGGAGGAGATAATGCTAAGTGAAATAAGGCAAGCAGAGAAAGACAATTATCATATGATTTCTCTCATCTATGGAACATAAGAACTAGGATGATCGGTAGGGGAAGAAAGGCATAAAGAAAAGGGGGGTAATCAGACGGGGGAATGAAACTTGAGAGACTAAGAACTATGAGAAACAAACTGAAGACTTCAGAGGGGAAGGGGGTGGGGGAATGGGATAGACTGGTGATGGGTAGTAAGGAGGGCACGTATTGCATGGTGCACTGGGTGTTATACGCAACTAATGAAGCATCGAACTATGCATCGGAATCCGGGGATGTACTGTATGGTGATTAACATAATATAATAAAAAAATCATTAAAAAAATCAAAGTATCAACAGAAACCTATACAGACTCTTGAAAAAAATAGTGCAAGTAGTTAAATAGCTACACCTCGTGTCAGTATAGCTATACCAACCATAACCAAATTACTAATTTGATATATTGTATTTTAACCAGCATTATATGCAATTATTGCATTCTGTTAACTAATGTACATTGTATTTAAAGTTCAAATGATAGTTTCAATTATTTACCTCTGAGAAAATCCTTAAAACCATTGGGTTCCCCTGTTTATCTCAAGGCTTTCCAAATTTTCAAGTTTCTTACATTTCCATAGATAAAAAGGCTAGTGGAGAATAATGACCTACGGCGACTTAGTGTCTTACATTGTTTTCAGAATTTTATATTTTGCATTTTGTCAACACAGAATGCAGGTAATCTTTTTTTTAAGTGTCTTGTCATTACATATAACACAATTTGTATATAAACTTGATAGCTAACATATGAAATAATTTGACAAACCCTATGTCAATACAAATACAGTACTTACATTAATAAGTATGCCATATCATGGGACCTTTGAAACAAAAATTGTTCTTTCCATGACACAAATCTTTGTAGTACATCATTCGCATCCCCGCTAAGTGAAATCTTATTTTGATCTGACCAGAGCTCCAAAGAAGTTAGTATAATTGTCATGTTGAGCTGGGAAAACATCTGCAAGTAGAAGATACATAATATATAGTTTTTAGGTAATCATAAATATAACATTACATCTCTATACATAATGCTAATATATTCAATTTACTCTCTTTTGGAGATGAAATTCATTCATTGATGGATGAAACCAGTTGGTAGGATTACATTTTTTAAAAACTGGATATGCTATTTATACAAACAATATTACTGCACTAATAGGAAAGTTTCTTTAAATGAAACATAAATACTTACCGTGTTGATTAGACCAAAGATATGGACAACTTTCTCAGCTGCAACTGCCACTTCTGAGCCCATATAATCAAACTGAAAGACAAACTTTGTTTCTTAATCGCTAGTGAAAATTATTGAACTATCACACTTTAAATGGATATAAAATGTTAATGGAGTGCTCAACTGAAAGGAGAAAAAAATTAAGATTTACCTAGTACTTAGCAAGTTTCAGGTATAAATCTAGAGAATTAATATATTATTCAATAATCTCAAAATAAGAAGGTTGTGATTAACTTTCTCTTCACACATGCAGAAGTTAAGAGTGAAAACTTAAGTTTACAAGATTTCAGAACTACTGAGCGCAAAAACCAGAACTCAAGGCCCAACAAACTAAACTACTATGTCTTTTTTTTTTCTCCTATAGTATGCTGCCATCATTTGTCTTCATCCCACTAAGAGATGACTATATATCCTGGATAAACAGTGTACTTTCTAAACACAGAGCTCTGAGGACCATTACAGTAAATAATTTCAAGAATATGTCTTAATTCAAAGGAACAGAAGTCAATATTTTCTCTAAAACTTTCTAATTATGTGTATGTACACATTTCTAAGTTTTAGCAAAAAACATAAAATGTTGCAAATTTTATCTTCAATAATCTTCAGCAACTCTCCCAAAACTACTAACAGAAAATAAAATGGATAAGGTTGTCTGATTTGGACAAAAGAGATGCTATTCTCCTAGGTTTTTACAGACTATTTATACTTTGTTATTTCTCTGTATGTAACCCTTCCCAATAAACTATATTGTATATTTACACAATGCAGCATGGGTGATATGAATGAAGGTGATCCTTTGCAAAACTGAACACATGAAAAGCAAGACAAAAGAATATAAATATATGACTATGGAAATAAACCCATATATGTCAATAATCACAAATTATCAACAGACCAAATACTAGGTAAAGGTCAGAAACTTTTTTTTAAAAAATCCACTATACGGAAATTAAAATAAAAACTTCTAAACTATGAGTACAGAGAGATATTGAGTCAAAACATGAAAATATATACCAGGAAAATAATAGACAAAAAGCATATGTTATATGATCATTACATTAATATGAAAAAGGCTTAAAATCAAAAGTGCACACAATAATTAGCACAGTGTATTAATAAAATATTCAATTATCAAGAAATATGGAAGTATTCTAAACTTGACTATAACTAATAGCAGAGCAACAAAATGTATAAAACAAAATTTAACAAAATTGTAAGTAGAAATTGTCATAGTGAGGGGCTTTTACATAGTTCTCTTAATCTTTAATAGATCAAGCAGACAAGTTAATAATAAATTCAAGAGTATTCAAATTAAAGAAAACTTTAGATATGGTATGTATATATAAAAGCTTATATAAAACAATGAGACTTTTTTTTTCAAATATACATGGAGGTTTTATATAAATTGACATATTAGGCCGTACAACAGTTATTTGACTATAAAACATAAGTGTGACTTAGATGACGTAGTCCAACCACAATGAAATTCAGATATAGTAATACTTAGTGTTATTCAATAAAAATACTTACAGTAATACTTGATAAAAAGTATTTTAATGATGTTATTTTACTTACATGGATAACTCTATAAAAGCTCCATGATACAATTTACAACTTGCTTTAAAATAGAGAATACACATGATAATGGAATTAATGTTAAACAGTAAATCTAAGAAAAGAGAATATAGGTGTTCTTTCCTTATTCTTATTCTTACAACTTTCATGAAAGAAAATATTTCCAAATAAGATGCTTAAAAAATGAAGATAAGGGGTGCCTGGACGGCTCAGTCAGTTAAGCACTCTGCCTTCAGCTCAGGTCATGATCTCAGGATCCTGGGATCAAGCTCCTCATTGGGCTTCCCTGATCAGTGGGGAGTCTGCTTCTCCTATATTCCTCTGCCTCTCCCCCTGGTTGTGCGTTCTCTCTCTCAAATGAACAAAATCTTTTAAAAAATGAAAATAAAATGAAGATAATCTCATATGAACAAAAGCTGAAGAGACTTCATCAACAGGATAAACAAAAATATCAGAAACACAGACCTACAAGAAGGAATGAAGAATTTGGGAAATAAAATGTGGGGGGAAAATGAAATGCTTTTTTCCTTTCCTTAATTTCTTTAAACAATTGAATACCTTAAAATAATTCATCTTGTGGTTTATAACATATGAAGAAGTAAAAATATATCACACTAATATCACAAAGGAGTTCTATGGAACTTTACTGTTGTAAGGCTCTTGCATTGTATGTGAAGTGGTGTAACATTAATTCTAGGCTGTAACAAGTTAGGAATGTTCATTTGAACCCCTAGAGAAACCTCTAGGGTAAGAGGTGGGGGATAAAGGGCTATAGCAGAAAAAAACAATATAGCAGATAAAAACAAATGCTGAAAATAACCCACTAATCCAAGGGTAACAAAGGAGGAACAGAGGAGTAAATCACAGGTGGCACAAATAGAACACTAATAGGACAGCAGCACTTAACCTACATCCATTGTTACCAGTAATTTTGGTGTACACACTTTAACTGAATGTTCTAAGGAAAGACAGAGATTATCTGACTGAATATCAGAGAAAAAAAGGCCTATCAATATTTGTTTACAAAACCACACTTTAAAATTGAAGACAGATAAACTAAACATAAGAGAAGAAATACTAATCATAGAATATTTTAAGGAACTCTTGGAGTCTTTAGTCATTGTTGGGTTTCTTTGTTTTGTTTGCTTTTGTTTTGCATGATGTCATTTGCATTGAAAATGCCTTCTGTTGTAATTGGAATGGTTAAGAAGGTATCCAGCTAAGTGGGGAGAGAAAAAGCTGTCTAGATTTAATGTTAGCAAGCTCATGGGAGTGGCTGTGGCAAAGCATAATCCCACTACTTGTGATCTCAGTTTTAGGCCAAATAGTATTATTCCTCCTGTAACAACAAAAGTTGAAATCTAAATGCTCTTGAGGTCAATTAAGATGGCAGAGTAGTAGGAGGACCCTATGTTCGCCTCATTCCTGGAACACAGCTGAATAAATATTGGATCATTCTGAACACCCAAGAAATGGATCTAATGGATCTGAGGACTGACAGAACAAACTGCACGACTGGAGGGAGAGAAGAGGTCACATCATGGAGAGTCGGAGGTGTGGAGACATGATTTTGGGGAGAAAAGAATCATGGGTGCTGCAGAGGGAAGGGAGCCCTGACTGTGGAGAGAGGGAAGAGAGAGAAAGATGGACAAACAGGCAGAGAGAGAGTGGGAGAGAGAGAGGTCCAGAGGGGATTACAGAAGGAAAACTCTTCCCCAAAGTCATGGACTGGGAAAAGAAGAGAGGCTGATTATGCTAAGTATTTATAACCAGCAGAGTTCAAAGACTGGAGTTTTATAGCTCTGTGCTGTGGGTCCTGTGGAGCCCAGTGGGTGCTGCAGTGCTCCTGTGGAGAAGGAGGGTGGATGCCAGGAGCTGATGCTGCAATCTGAAGATCCCCAGGGATACACTGGGAGAGACGTTTCCCCTTTTTGGAGTGTATCTGGGAGAGGTGGCTTTGCCTGTCAGAGACAAAAGAGCTGATGGGTGCCATTGTGCTCCCCGTGCCCCTTAAGCATGGGGCACAGACACTGCCAAGGGTGGCTAACCTGGACTCAGGCTTTTTGCTGTGTGTTACTCTAAACTCCCAGCTCCTATGCATTGGTGTGACTGCCCCATTGGGACAAACTGGCACAAGCCCCAGCCTAGCAAAGCTCTCTCCCAGAGAACCAGCACAGGTCTGTACCACAACAGGTTCCTGAGGTTTGGAATTTTGAAACTCATCCAGTATGTCTGAGATAAAGCACATGTGCACTGCACTGCCTGGCAGGCAGATAACCCAGACACAGACAGGGAGAAGGCAGGAATCTGCGGGATGCCTCCGACACACAAGAGAAGACTTTGCTCCTCTGTGAGGGCTTCCTGGACAGCAGTGGGTGAGAACTCACCTCTCTAGAGACAAGGGATAGGGTCGGCACCACTTTTTTCCAATACCCATCAGCAGAGACTAACTTCAGTGAGCAGCATAGCCCCATCAACAATGGACGCCTGAGCTGAATACGACAAGCCATGCCTGCTTACATTCTGCAGGTGCTTCTTAACTAGGGCAAGTGTGCCTGACAGCAGAGGTCCCCTACCCCAGAAGATGAGCAAAAAACTCAAGTCTTCTGATCATAGTGCTGTAAAGATTCAGCTCTAGTGGAAATATCGTCAGGCCTCTTTTAACAGGAACACAAGAGCACACCCAGTTAAAACTGGCCACACTCTGGACAAGGTCCAATCACTCCCCCCTGTAGGCAAGGAAAAACTGCAGAGGGCTGACATGAGGAAAAGACAGCCTAAATATAGCAGCAGATTGCACACAGCATATACTAGAGATACTTCCTGAAGCACCAGGCCAGGAACAGTATACGACCTCTTCGTAACAAAACCATTACTCCCAGAAGCAGGAAGCATAACAGGCTTTCCTAACACAGAGAAAAAGACAGACACCTAGATAAAATACCAAGATTTCTTTCATCCCAAAAGAAAAAAACAAGAAAAGGCCATGGGATCTAATCAAAACAGATATAAGTAATATGCCTGTCCCAGAACTTAAAGCAACAATCATAAGGAGATTAGGTGGGTTTGATGAAACCATAGAAGACACCAGGGAGTACCTTTCCACAAAGATAAAAGACTTAAAAACAAGTCAGGCTGAAATAAAAAAAATGCTGTAACCTAAATGCAAAACCAACTGGATGTAATGACCACAAGGATGGAGAAAGCAGAAGAATGAAGAAGTGATACAGAAGCTAGAATAATGGAAAATAATGAAGCTGAAAAGTAGAGGGAAAGAAAAATGTTGGATCATGAATGTGGGCTTAGGGAACTCAGCGACTCCATAAAGTGTAATAGCATTCATGTCATACAAGTAGGAGAAGAAGAAGAGAGGGGAAAGGGACAGAAAGTTTATTTGAGGAAATAATAGCTAAACTTCCCTAATCTGGGGAAGGAAACAGAGATCCAAATACAAGAGGCACAAAGAACTCCAATCAAAATCAATAAAAGCAGGCCAACACCAAGATGTACTGTAGTGAAATTTACAAAATATAGAGGTAGGGAAAAAATCCTAAAAGCAGCAAGGAAAAAGACATCCCTAACTTGCAAGGGAAGACCAGTAAGGCTAGCAGCAGATCTTGCCACAGAAACTTGGCAAGCCAGCAGACAGTGGCATGATATATTCAATGTGATGAATGGGGAAAATATGCAGCAAAGACTACTCTATCCAGTAAGGTTATCATTCCGAATAGAAGAAGAGATAAAGAGTTTCCCAGACAACCAAAAACTAAAGGAGTTCCTGACCATGAAACCAGCCCTACAAGAAATATTAAAGGAGACTCTAAGAGTGGGAAGAAAAGACCAAAAGTGACAAAGACTAGAGAGGAACAGAGAAAATCTACAGAAACAATGACTTAACAGGTAATACAATGGCATTAAATTCATATCAATAATCTCTCTGAATGTAAATGGAATAAATGCTCCAATCAAAAGACATAGAGTGTCAGAATGGATTAAAAAACAAGACCCATCTCGATGTTGCCTACAGGAGACTCATTTTAAACCTAAAGAAACCTGCAGATCAAAAGTGAGGGGATGGAGAAAATATCCTGAAAGGAGTGAGGGGGGAAAAAGTCCTTAATCTACACGGGAAGACAGATCAGGTTCTCAGCAGGTTTGTCCACAGAAATCTGGCAGGCCAGACGCATAGGGCAGGATATATTCAATGAGCTGAATTGGAAAAATATGCAGCCAAGAATACTTTATCCAGCCAGGCTGTCATTCAGAATAGGAGAGATAAAGAGTTCCCGAGACACATAAAAACTAAAGGAGTTCATGACCACTAAACTAGCCCGGCAAGAAATACTAAGGGGGACTCTTTGAGTGGGGGAAAAAAGACCAAAAGCACCAAAGACTAGAAAGGAACACATATAGAGCTAGTAAATTAGCTAGTAAATAAAATTAAATTATTTTAAATATATTAGTTGGATATTATGTGAACTTCAAAATTAAATTGAAATAACATATTTCATTCATATGTGGGAAAACATTATAAAATAACATAAAATAGCATATATAAAACAAAGGCATATGAATATACACATGTATACATTAAAAAACAGGACAGTTCTGCATATAATTTATCCCGTTTATAAAACTATGTGTGTTTTTACTTTATTATTTTTGTCTGTCTATTCTTTACTGTTACTGATTTTTTTAATTAAAGATCTAAATATTTCCTTTTATTTTTAAAAATATTTCCTTTTATGAACAAAATCATGACATTATTAATTACCAATCATTGACACAATTTATTCAAAAATATTAGCAATAAAGGACAAATCTGATTGTTTAACTTGCTACTCATATGACTTTGCTCAACTGACCATATAAACAAGAATTTCCATAACTAAATGAACATTCCTATGAATAAATCTCATTTTTGAAATACAGAATTTCCACTAGAGAACTCAAGCAATTATACAGCATAAAACCATCTCATAAAAGATAATATTTAACAACATGCAAGGATTCTCTTGGTCCCTGTATGTCAATGTAAAAGCAACTGACATTTTTTTATGTCTTGCTATCCTGAGGTAATATTGTGAACAGAGGGAAATATCTATATTACAAACAAGGCAAGTTTTTTTCATATTCCCTTTGAACTTAAACACAGACAAAGATATGATGGCATATATCAATAATACATACCAAGGCTTTATCCATAACAATTTGTATTTTCAGAACTCTTTTCGATAGTGCAACATCTGACTTTTCCTGTGAAACAGAGGACATGAGTGAAATAAAACATTTTTTAAATTCTTAAATTGTTTGTAATTATCATGAACATTATGTACGTGTGTGTATATATACACATATATATACACACATATATACATACATACCCAAAGAAATGTATACATAAATATGGGTTCATCAAGATATAGATAATAAGGAAATAAAAGAATCAATGCCCACAGATGTCCAGTCTTCCAACAACATTTCTTAAAGAGATTATTCTTTAGCCTTTTAACGTCCCTCGCACCATTGTGGAAAATCAGTCCGCCAATTTATGTGGGTCCCCTTCTGATCTATTCTGTTCCACTGATCTCCATGTCTATACTTACACCAATAACACAGTATATAGCTCCAGAGCAGAGGTCAGCAAACAATGATCCAAGGTATGGCCACCTGTTTTGTTAGAAATATTTTACTGGAACAAAGCCACGCCTATTTGTTTATATATTGTTGATGCTGCTTTCATGCTACAAAGGTAGAGGGAAGTAGCTGCAACAGATCATATACCTCACAAGCCTAAAATATATGCTATCCGGCCCTTTAAAGAAAAGTAATGTAAGTCCTCCATTCGTTCTCTTAAAAACTGTTTGACTATTCTAAGATCTTTACATTTCCTTATGAATTTGAGAACCAATATCTATGAAAGTGTTTCCTAGAATTATCAAAATTGGGATTACACTGAACCTAAGATCCACTGAGGAAAATGAACATCTTAACCATGTCAATACTTCTGTTTCCTGCCACTTTGTTAGACACTCTTATAGTCCTGAGAGCTTTGGAAGAGCTTCTTTGTGATCCACACACACAGTTAGGTCACTAAAAACATAAAGTTGTTTTTTTTTCCTTTAAAAAATGTATGCCATTTATTATTCTNCAAAGAAGCCATTCTCTACATCCCCTAGACATTCTTGACTATCTTGTAAGCACTTCATTTTGGCAAAGGCTAAAGCCAGTCTGAATTTTTCCACCTTTGAGGTTGACTTTCTTTGATGCCAAGATTCCTATAGAATTATTCATTATTTTTGAAGTCCAGCATATTAACCACATTATATCTTGGTGTTCCTAGTTT
>NW_023233071.1:0-178 GCF_002007445.2 Ailuropoda melanoleuca
CTTTAAGGAAGAAGCCCACATCCCTAAGATCTCTATAAAACAAGGGCGCACGGCCTGGGTCCCAGTCAATGGTTTGGGTTCTGGACAACCCCGCAATCTCTCCTCATCAGAATGACGAGAAGGAGAAGTCCCCCCCAGCAAAGAAAAGATAATGAGTCTGTGGCCTCTGACACAGAAA
>NW_023233071.1:210-493 GCF_002007445.2 Ailuropoda melanoleuca
GGATGTATCCCAATTATCAGAAATGGAATTCAGAGCAACAATGGTCAAGATGATGAGTAGACTTGAAAAAAGTATTAGAGAAAACGTTGCTGAGAATATAGAATCCCTAAGGGCAGAAATGAGAGTGAATCTGATAGAAATTAAAAATTCTATGAGCCAAATGCAGTCAAAACTAGAGGCTCTGATAGCCAGGGTCACTGAGGCAGAGGAAAGCATTAGCGAATTGGAGGATGGGTTAGCAGAAGAAAAAACGAAAATAGAAGCTGGTCTTAAAAAAATCCAC
>NW_023233071.1:843-1124 GCF_002007445.2 Ailuropoda melanoleuca
ACCTGTCTACACAGACCTGGAATGAGAGAAAGGGTTGGCAGGGCATTTTTAAAGCTCTTTCAGAGAAAAACATGCAGCCAAGGATACTTTATCCAGCTAGGCTGTCATTCAGAATTGATGGAGAAATAAAGACGTTGCAGAATTGCCAGTCAGTAACCAATTTCGTAACCATGAAACCAGCCCTACAGGAGATATTAAGGGGGGTTCCACAAAGGTAAAAAGGCCCCAAGAGTGATACAGAGCAGAAAGTCACAACCGATACAAACAAAGACTTTACTGGC
>NW_023233072.1:0-934 GCF_002007445.2 Ailuropoda melanoleuca
AGACAGATTATAATAAGGATAGACTTGCAAATTTTCATAGACAAATATGCAGGCATTCTCCTTCATACACCCACACAAATCTCTTCTAGGACACCTGAAGATGGAGACAAGAAAGTAATATTTGTGGGGAAAAGTTAATTTTCAGTCATGATGGGATGGTCCAGAGTTATCTGGGAAGAAGTTGACATACTTGTGAGGAATTCTCCTTTTAAATCTGCATAACACAAAACTCTTTAATGACATCTACCTATTGTTTTGAATTTTAGTTATTTCCCTATCCATCTTACTCCCACAATTATCTGAATATCTACCAAAGTAAGAAGGAGTCTCAGATACTATAAGTGACTGCATTGCCAGAGCAAGTTCTTGTCAGAAGCTTTAGAAAATGAAGCAAAAGGGAACTGAAATCGACTTAGTAAGAGTGGGCACAAGAAGGAAGGAAAGGTCCAAAGCACCATATCTGGAGGTTGATACCGTGACTCAGAACAAAGAAGAGATAAACTCAGAACGTAGAGCCAAGCAAGATTTCCTGAGACACTGGTGCACTGGGGGAGAAACCTTTTATAGAGTGTCACTGATGTCCCTATGGGCAGGTAATCATCTGTTATGGATATTGATACAGGTCAGACACTTTGTAGACTGTAAACCTTTAAATGTCAAGGATGCTATATTTCTGATGCATCTTTCAATGACAGCTCAAATGTTACCTCCTCTGTGAAGACTACTCTGACAGATCTCCATCTCAGAATTAATTTCTTGCTTCTTAGTGTTCCCATAGCATTTGGTTTATGCCACTTGTCTTTTTTATGCCCAAATATTTATTTTCTGCTTCCTCCAATAGAGTTCCTTGAAGTCTGGGACCATATTTTAGTCATATTTTTATCTACTAGGCCTTGCAAGATTGGAATAAAAGAGGCAATTAACAGATGCTTGT
>NW_023233073.1:0-934 GCF_002007445.2 Ailuropoda melanoleuca
CCCCCCCCATACACGCGTTTAATACCAAAGGCCCTCACGCCAGCCCCATGCGTCTGCATCCCCCAATGATCAGCATGGAGGGAAAGGAACCAAGCGAAGCTCCCTCTTCAGTTGGCCCCGCAGACCCAGGTCTTCCAAGAGCACTCTGGGTTCAGCCAAGCCCCAAACACGATTGGCCTGCAGCACTTCATTCCGGCTGTAATGAAATTATGTGCGTGTGCTTACAGGGAAAGGGAGTGGGTATGGTTTTAATTTCTTTACGCTCAGCCCCTCAGAATGCAGTAGGGTATGGCTGTTTGATGTCGGAGGCACTCTGCATGGCCTTCGCATGAGCCTTGGTGCTCGCGGGTAACAAGAAACCAAGGTTAGCTCAGACTAAATTGTCTTGAAAGTCTGAGCGGAGAAGGGGCACCAAACGTGGAACTTGCCAAGGCAACACATTCCCTCATCCAAGTAGGCATGAAATAAGGATCTGGTTCCCGGGACCCAGGGGCTTCCCACGGAATTCAGAAACTCAGATCTGTTCCACAAGATCTCAGGAGCATTGCAGTGGAGAGTAATGGAGGAAGAGAAGAATGGCGAGAAGAGACCTTTATGGGAAACATACTAGGGATGCCAGGGACTTTGAAGATATCCCTGTGATCAAAATCTCCCATTGTTCCGATGAGGAAACTAGGCTCAGAGAAGTCAATAGAACAGAGTAAGGGGTTAAGTGGAGCACCTTGGCCTGAACTCATAGTCTTTCCATCAGAACACCTGTTACACTTACTATGGATGAATAGCAAACCGCCCCCCAAAACTTGTGATGAAAAACAAGCCTCATTTCATTATGCTCACAGACCCTGTGAGTCAGAAATTTGGAAAAGTTATAGTGGGTATTATGAGCTGAATGGTGTTCCCCTGCAAAAAAAAAAAAAAAAAAAAAAAAAAAAAA
>NW_023233074.1:0-934 GCF_002007445.2 Ailuropoda melanoleuca
AAAAAAAAGTGGATGCATTCTTATTTGTAAAAACAAGTCCTTTTTGGTAACCTTTGCATTTCATGGCAAAACCCCCTCTACTAAAATAATTTGCACAAATTCCTACTGCAATAACCATGTAGGAGTGGGGATTTGGAAGATTTGTTTTAATGTCCAGGAAATATCTTTTTGAGATTGTATCAGGTTTCTCATTCAAATCCTGGCCCTTTCCTCCCTGACTCAAGAAGTTTCCTTTGAAGTTCTAATTGCCTCCGGAAGGGGGTTCATAAGCAGGTTGTGGAAAGTAAAAGGGTGCTTTACCCAATTAGAAGTATGGTAATTCATACAAGCAATTAAAGTTAGAAATTACAGGAAGAATAAATCCACCGCCAGACAGTAATATAAAAACGTATGTGAGTTTCTAGACTGTCAGCCTGCCTTATGGAATTGGGATTTGCGAGCACCACAGCTGTGCACAGCGGCCTCCTGCCTTCCCTGAATGGTACAGTTCTGGAAGTACTGTAAGTAGATGTCAGTAAACCACCAGGATGGCAACACAGGTTGTTCCTGACTTCACTTTCCCTCACAAGAAAAGCAACTAACAACTCTTCAACAATAAGACACGGTTGAGAGAGTCCTAGAACACAAGGGTAGGGTTGAAGCACCCCACTGTACCACTGCCCCTCCCCAAGGTCAGTGCAGCACCACACAGAGAGGTCTTTCCTGAGCCTTCAGTTCTTCCAGTGGGAAAAAGGAACCCTAGAGGGCACAACCAGATCTCCCCAGCATTGTAGGTTACAGCCAGTGGATACCCCATTCCCATCCTCAGAGCTCAAAGAGTTGCCTCATTCCACTAGTTATTAGGGAAATGCACATTAAAACCACAATGAGATGCTACTCATGCCTGTTAGAATGTCTATATCTAAAGGACAAGAGATAACAAATGCTGACATAG
>NW_023233075.1:0-934 GCF_002007445.2 Ailuropoda melanoleuca
CCGGACATAAAAGAACCCTTAAAGAACACCTGGTCTAAATGCAAAGGATTCATGTTTCTAGTACTCTAGGAGTGAGGGGGGACAGACGACCACTACATGGCCATCAAGAGACAACAGGACAAAAACAGAACTTTAATGAACTTCTATACTCCTAGCACCAGGCATTTAACATATGAACCTAACCTTCCCAGAGTTATAAAATACGGAGGATGGACAGTGATCATCAAAGTAAATCTAACACTTTGCTTTGTTACAGTAGTATCTATACAAGGATGTTTTTCAAGGGCCTACTTCACCAGAAACTTCATTACCAAAAATAACTACAGCACAGAGAGCATAAAATACACTCTAGGGACACAAAGATTTAACTGCTGACTGAGAAACGGGGATAAAAAGAGTAAAAAAGGAGCACCGAGATCACAGCTGTATAGCCACTGGCAAGATGTAAGCCTCAATTTACTACCTGCAAGGACAAAGGTATTAATAAAATAGTGTGAGATTAAAATAAAGCAACAGGAAGGATGCAGAAAGCAAATCCAAACATCCTTAAATATTGCCTATGATTCAAACTATCTACTTTCAATGGCGGAGGGAGGATTAAAAAAAAGCTACGGTGGGCACTCTCAAACCCATTACTTCATAAATAACATGTATACTACTGTGCATATTTTTTTCTTTTTCTTTTTTAGGTTATTTATTTATTTAAGGGAAACAGACAGACAGGGACAAGCAGACTCTGGCTGAGCGCAGAGCCCAACTCGTGACTGGATCCCACAACCCCGATATCATCACCTGAGCCAAAATCAAGAGTTGGGGGCTTAAACCACTGAACCACCCGGGCACCCTGCCTGTCTTCTTTTTTTAAACAGGTACTTTCATTATATAGGAATTTTATTATTAAAAAGATTTACTCATTGAGATATAATGCTTAAAA
>NW_023233077.1:0-934 GCF_002007445.2 Ailuropoda melanoleuca
ACGCTGCTGCTAGGTAGGTATCCATCTGTCTGACAGGTGTCAGCGCAGGCGGGCACCTTTGACCTTCTGAAAGAGGCAGGTTTGTTGGCTCTCAGTCCCACGGCCCCAGGTCCAGCTCTGCTTCCCCCCACAGTTCCAGGCGGTTTTTACATTTAAATCATGCTTCTCTTCTCCCTGTCTGATCCACGGCTTCCCTCATGAGGCCGTTTTCAAATTATGATTCCTCGCTCTTCTTTCAATCATCAAGCTTGGGTAACAGGCTATCTCTTGGGTGGATGGAAAGTAGAGAGGAATGAAGACAAGCAAGGAGAGGAGGGGAGACCCTTTAATTGCAGCCAGAATAAAACCGAGTCCTGGTCCCCTGGAAATTCTTCCGTAGCATTAATTAAGCCAAAGGAGGTATCATTCAAATGCCACTCTACCCCAAGCTCTGCAGCTCAGATAATTCTTCCTCTGCGAGCCCTGCCTCCTCCTTGCTCTGATATCTCTCCCGGGTCACTTTGTCACCAGATGCTCAGTTAGGGATATCAGGCCCTGACTGAAATGCCCTTTTGAAAAAGACTCAGCATAATTATTATTAGTAAGGCCAGTATATTATTAGCACGAGTGGGATCGGGATGGGATTTCAGAGCCCCCGAGGGCTGGAGTGAGGCACGAGTCAGGTTTCTTGGGAGCGCATCTCTCTGCTTTGAGCCTGGTGTGCCGGGCCAGGCAGGCCAAGCCTTCTGCCCTCTGGGCCTGTCACCATGCCTGTCATCACAGAGGAGGGGCCGGCTGCCTGGCTGTGGGCCCATGCAGTGCCTCCAATAGCTATTGTCCCAGCCATCACATTTTAGTGAAGCACTTAGTATGTGCAAAGCACAGCAGTTAACCACACACACAGTTCCCAAGCTCCTTGCATTTCCTTCCTGGCAAAAAAAAAAAAAAAAAAAAA
>NW_023233078.1:0-934 GCF_002007445.2 Ailuropoda melanoleuca
AGCCATAATCATTTCAATGATTTCTGTGGGTCAGGATTCTGAGAAGGGTTTTACTGGGCAGTTCAGACTTGGGGTGGCTCATGCGGTTGCAGCCACATGGTTCCTAGCATAGCAGCTGGCTGGAACAACTGGGGTCTGGTTGGTCATCTCTCTGTCTGCATGCAGTCTCAGGGCTATTCCGTATGGATTCATAGCTTGGCAGGCTCAGGACACTGAGGCTTACATGCTGGCTCAGTGTCCCTTGCCCACAAGGTGGAAGCTGAATGGTTTTTTCTGACCTTACCTTGTAAGTCATACTGCATCACTTGAGCCACAATCTATTGGTTACAAACAAGTTCCAGACGTAGGAGAAGGGAATTAGATTTACCCTCTTGATGGATGAGACACAAGATTTTAGAAGAACATCTGATATAGAAGATATTTTCGAGGCCGTCTTAGAAAAATAGTCTTTAACTACATCTTCATTTAAGCTTTGAGTAAATTATTCTTCTTTAAGGGAGATGGTATGGACCCTTTCAGAAAATTATCCAGGCCAAAGGGAAGTTACTGAATTTCACCCAATGTTTATTAAATTGATTTTTAAAATTTCAATACTTGACACTTTCTAATGAAACTAAGATCAAAACATGATAGGATAGATAAGAGGGATTTAATTTGGCAACGAGGAAGGATTTTCTGACAAAACAGGCCATTGAATCTTGGCAGAGGTTACCACAGAAAACAGAACAATCAATTTGCTTGAAGGTTTTAAAAATCAATGGTGGAGGAATTCTGTGAGTCTTGCCTGTGTCAGTGTGGTCCCAGCTGGAGGAGAGAGATGGATTGGGTAACCTTTTTAGACCCCTTTCAGTGACATATTCCTCCATATTCACTGACAAATAAGACATAGAGAGATTGTCTGGGTAACCTTGAGAAGGTCTTGGAAACCTTACTC
>NW_023233079.1:0-934 GCF_002007445.2 Ailuropoda melanoleuca
AAGAACTAAAACTTTTTTCTTTTCTTTTTTTGCTTGCAGATAACATGATAGACTATGTATAAAATCCAAAAGAAAAGACAATAACATCCCTGAAACTAATAAGCAATTATAGCAAGGTTGTAGGAGCCAAGGTTAATATATAGAAACCCATCACTTTTCTATATTCCAGTAATGAACAAATGGAATTTAAAATTAAAAGCAAAATACCATTTACATTAGTGCACAAAAATTAAACACTTAGGCATAAATCTAACAAAATATGTACAATACATATATGAGAAAAACTACAAAATGCTAATCAACAAAATCAAACAACTAAATAAACTTAGAGATATTCCATATTGTTCATTAATAGGAAGACACTGTATTGTCAAGATGTCAGTTTTTCTTAATGCAATTTATAGATTTAATGCAATCCCAATCAAAATCCTAGCAGGTTATTTGTTGATATTTAAAAACTGATTCTAGAGTTTATATGGTGAGGCAAAAGACCCGGAAGAGCCAACGCAATATTGAAGGAGAAGAACAAATCAGAGAACTGACACTCAAGATTTACTATCAGGCTGCAGAAATCAAGATAGTGTGATATTAGCAAAAGAAGAGACAAATATTTCAATGTAATATTTGAATGGAAAGAGAATAGAGAGACCAGAGGTAGAACCCCACCCCATAAATATAGTCAACTGATCTTTAATCAAGGAGCAAAGGCAATAGAATGGAGAAATGATAGTCTCTTCAACAAATGATACTGGAACAACTAGACATCCATATGCAGAAAAATGGATTTAGACCCAGACCTTATACCTTTCACAAAAATTACTCAAAATGGATCATAGACCTAAATGAAAAATGCAAAACCGTAAAACTAGAAGATAACAGGAGAAATTCTAGATGACTTCATGGGTATAGCAATGACTCTTTGATACAACACTAA
>NW_023233081.1:0-1037 GCF_002007445.2 Ailuropoda melanoleuca
TGCTAAAGGTGTGATGTGACTTAAATCCAGATGGAAGCATTATCAGGAGTGCCCTCCAAATGGAGGCACCCAGGTCCATAGCAGGGCTGCTGCTGATGGGGCTGGGGGATGCATGCCCACACCTCAGCCCACATGCCAACCACCTGCACCACCTGCCTTGGGCCCATAGAGCATAGGGGATGTCTGCCAGGGCCTGCAGACCCCCCCAGCAGAGCTTCACCAATTGCCAGTATGCCCAGGAGGGTGGTCCTTGTGGCTGGTGAGGGGATGCAGGGCTCTTGATTTGAGGGAGGAGGACCCCGACAGCCCAATGTGTGCTCCCAGAGGAGTGCTGACAGCAGTCAGGTGGAAGGGCTCCTCCCGCCATCACCTCAGGGCCAGCGATCATCAATGCTTCATTACCCACCACACATTCTCAACAGGATCAATCATCTTCATGATAAACAATTAATTAATTATTCCTTCCTCTGTGGGGTTCCGCTGCTGCAATTGATGGGACAGTAAGATGCATGCTGGGAACAATCCAAGCTCTGGAGCCAGGTCCCCGCTCCCTGCGCTCTGCACTCCCAGTCGCCAGCACTGTGGGGACAGAGCGGCGGTGACATGCCCCAGAGGATCCGAGTAGGACACCGTCTGTGTTTTAGGCTCCGGTTGGCTTCCAGGAAGAAGGAGTCAGCATGACAGATGCACTGAGCCTGAGATCACAGGGAGATTCCACAGGGGCCTGGATGTGCTCAGCAGAGCCCAGGTGTCAACTTCGAGATGTTGTAGGGACGTGTGGTTGCCACGGAGCACGTGTGGGCTCATCCTCCTGTCTGTCCGACTGTCTCCGGCAAGAGAGAGCAGTGCTTTGGGAGCAAGCCAGGGTCTCCCGTGAGGTCCAGGCTGGGGCAGGTCCAGAGTTGACCGTGAGGGAGCCGCAGGTGCCTGCGGAACTGGGAATGAGCTTCCTGTTCTCTGCTCTCCTGGGCAGCCCGCGTCCTCATGCTTGAGCTCACATGGTGCCTTCCTGGAGAAGTAGCCGGTCACGTGTCCCT
>NW_023233082.1:0-934 GCF_002007445.2 Ailuropoda melanoleuca
AATGTGAGAGATGGGAGAGGCGAAGCCAGTGGGCTTTTCCAGGTCCACTCTGAACACTTGACCTTAAAGAACGTGCCGTGGAATTAACCTCGCATTCCAGCGCACATGATGGTACATTCTTGACTGTACTCCAGTCAAGCCCCAAAGATACTAACCGAGGGTGTGATTTTGTACAATTTGCCATTATTTAGGGGAGTGATAGTCAACCAACTCTTGGGGCAAACAGGCCCACAGCTATTGTTCTTTTTCATCTCAGGTTTCCTTTTCACATTCGAGTTTTCCTTCTGTGGTCTGTCAGTGTTGTTAAGAGCAGTTCTCTGTGTAACAGGATATGACAAGAATGACATTTCTTGTTTTATTTACCCTGGCTTCTGTTCTGACTTTCCAGGGCTGCTTTAGCATGGGTGATATTTTATATGAACACACACAGCTACCAGTTTTCAGCTCTTCTTTGTTTGAAGTCTAAGTTGAAATGCCTTTCCAACACATTATAGTCGTTCCTTTCCCTTCCGAATGCGGAAGTCAGCTTCTCGTGCTGAGCGCCCTACGGCATCACCTGGTTTAATACTAAATGTGCTGAGAGGCCGAATAGTGTTCTGGTGAAGAGTACGAACCCTAGAAAACTGCCTGGAATCCTACCTTCCACCACCTTCTACCTACGTAACCATGGGCAAGAAATTGTGCCTTGTTTTTTTGTTTTTGTTTTTTTTTTTTTGATCTGTAAAATGATAGGAATATGACTTGTCGTAAGGCTTATTGTAAGGATCGACTGAAGGAATACATGCTACAGTGCCTAGCTCGTAGTACTGACTCGGTATGTATTAATATTACTTGACGTTTACAACAACCCTATCAAAATGTCAGTATACTTGTTAATATCATTTTATTCAAAGGTAAGTGAGCTTGCAGGACCTAATGGGGCTCACTTGTGACC
>NW_023233083.1:0-356 GCF_002007445.2 Ailuropoda melanoleuca
TGGTGGCGGAACCCTGACGAGAGTGCTACATAGTGGTCTCTGAGACACCACAGAGTCCAAGGAAATATCAATGATCATCATCTCTTGTGAGTAAGGCAGCATGAATGAAAAGCTTCAGGATTTTCGAGGACTCAGCACCCTTCTCATCGGTAATAAAGCAGAGCGTACAGGAAAACACCTCGTGAACAGCAGCATTTTCACTGGGGACCCCAATTCCACAATGGGTGTAGGGGCCTGGGAAAGATCCAGCCCTTAGAACCAAGAGACAAAGTGTGAGGGGAAAGATCTTGAAGTCACGTCGGCCTTATGGAAGGTGGAACAGGAATCAAGGTGCTTTGGTACCGTGAGTGAAACAC
>NW_023233083.1:417-525 GCF_002007445.2 Ailuropoda melanoleuca
CTTCCAATGAAATGTTTGCTTCCTTGGGAAATCCTGTCAAAACAGCTGGTGGCAATGGAACGAAAAGGCCCAAAACACGTACGTCAGAAACAACACCGTACAGGGACC
>NW_023233083.1:660-817 GCF_002007445.2 Ailuropoda melanoleuca
ATCAACGATCATCATCTCTCGTGAGTAAGGGAGCATGAATGAAAAGGTTCAGGATTTTCGAGGACTCAGCGCACTTGTCATTGGTAATAAAGCAGAGCGTACAGGAAAACACCTCCAGCGAACAGCAGCCTTTTCACTGGGGACCCCGATTCCACAT
>NW_023233083.1:919-1112 GCF_002007445.2 Ailuropoda melanoleuca
ACAGGAATCAAGGTGCTTCGGAACCGTGAGTGAAACACGACGAACACAGCACTGAGAAAGACAATTCGGCCAAAACCGGCTTCCAACGAAATGTTTGCTTCTTGGGGAAATCCTGTCAAAAATGCTGGCAGCAATGGAAAAAAAAGGCCCAAAACACGTCCGTCAGAAACAACACCATACAGGGACCATCTTA
>NW_023233084.1:0-934 GCF_002007445.2 Ailuropoda melanoleuca
TTATTGTGAGGAACTTTTCATCTTCTGAACTTTAGGAGTAGAGTTTTTTAAATTTTTGATTGAAATTTCAGTTAGTTAACCTACAGTGTAATATTAATTTCAGGTATACAATTTAGTGATTCAACACCTCCATACAACACCCGGGGCTCATCACAAGTGCACAAGTGCTGAGCTGTGTGTCTGGACTTTTGATCTCTCTTCTATACAGCAAACAAATTTTTTCTTTAAATTATAGCTTTATTACTGGATTTTGAGGTTATTAAATTCAGAGACTACCTCTTAGTCATCTGTGTACCCCATAGTGACTAGCCTAGAACCATATCATAGTAACTGGTCAAAAAATATTTGTTGTACTCATATGACCTGGCTCCCACCATTCCTGAGAATATTATCCGCAAAATCCTAAATCATCAAAGTGGTCACAATTTTTCTTTAACCCTACTTGCTCTTCTAGCGCCCCCTATTTTTCTCTTGAAAAATCATCCCAAGTGGAATTAAAAGCTTAATTTGTGTAATTATTTATTGTTGGTCTTTGTAAGGTTAGAGAGTAAGTCTGCCTAGCTCATCAGTATATCCTCAGAACTAGCTCAGTACCCGGAACTTGGAAGCTGCATAATAAATATTAATTGAATGAATGAATAAGTCTCCTAACATAATCTGTTTTCAGAACACTTGAATGAAAGTTATTCATGCAAAGATACTTAATGCACACTTGCTATATTGAGTACATTTCTGGGGCTTGGGAAACAAAAATTGAAAAGGAATTGATTCATGTCAAATGAGAAAAACTTTATTAAATCTAATCAATTGGCAAAAGGTGCTTAGCCTGTCTACTATGGTTTTAGTGATGCCAGATCAACCCCTGCACTAGCTGGTCCGGAAAGGAATCACAGAATGTCTCAAAGCCTGACCTACATTCCTAGTTAAAAAAAAA
>NW_023233085.1:0-934 GCF_002007445.2 Ailuropoda melanoleuca
GAGTGTGGCTGGTCCCCAAAATGCTCATCTTCTCTTAGATGTTTCCTGGGCAATGAGCAGGATTAAAAATACATATCATATAGATCTATTTTGAAAATTCAGGATTTCAGCCCAATGCTCCTGGACATGATACTTCTTTTTTCTTTCCCTTAATGGCAACCTCAGTCTAGCCTGCTTGGTTCAATCTCTAGGGAGCAGCCCAGCCAAACAGAAGGATAAGGAATTCAAACTTAATTCTGAATTTTCTCAAAGTGGATTGATACCGCTTTAGATTATAAATGAAAGTATAATGACTACTTGCTTGCAAGTCCCTCTAAAGGGATCCCACACACGTCAAAGTGGAATCCCTAATAGTTCCCCATATGTTTTATCAAAATGCCCTTGCCTGTTCTATATCTGACTTTTCCAGAGAAAATGTAAGGGATGAATGAAGTAAAGGTGAAGTTACGTTTCATGGAATGGGATGCACCAATTTTGTGGAGGTGTAAGCTGACCAACAACCCTGACACCTGATGGGGAAAAACTTATATACCTCGGGAGGTACAGGGGAAGAGGGATATTAATGATCTTTGTCTTTCAGAAAAGCCCTGGAACCTTCTTTTCTAAAGACCACTTGGTGTAAGTCTTCCCAGCTGTTGCAAGCTCCTTAAATTTAATTGATTGCTGCGCTTGGTGACCTCCATCTCTACAATTTGATCACCATTTCTCTTGACTTGACTTGGAATTCTATCAGAAACAGCAAGGCATGGCTGTAGCTTCCTGTACCTCCCTCACAAAACACCTGGCACCATTTCCAGATGTCTTTCCAACTTGCATTCCCACAACCATTGATTCGTCATTCTAAGAGACTGACAAATGACAATGTGGCTGGTGACAGGGACAGACAGCACAAGTTGGATTCACTGCCATCAGACGATTTTCAGAAAAAAAAAAA
>NW_023233086.1:0-934 GCF_002007445.2 Ailuropoda melanoleuca
TGAATGAATGAATGAATGAATGAGTAAAAGCCTCAAAGACTAGGTAGAAATCTTCTGAAATGCTTTCTTTATACTCTCCTGCATATATTCCAAAGTGGGTTTGTATTACTCATATAACAAGAGAACATTTTTTTCCAAGCAGAAAAATGCCACGGGAGTCAATTAATAAAACTGATAAAATAGGAATTTATTCTGAGGACGTAACGCCATGAAGAAACTCCCGAAGGCCAGCCTGGGAGTGGGCAAAAACTGCTGGCTCGTTCACAGGGGAACAAGACCTCAGCACTTCTCTGCACCCCAGCCGCTCAGGGAAGCCTGGGGCAGAGCTCGTGAGCGAGCTCTGGGCTGCAGGCCTGCGGTCTGTCTCGCCCGTCTGTCAGTACAGGCCCGAGTTAGAAACCAGAGCATCACGGCAGGTGACAAAGGAAGTCGTGCAGAGGCAGGGCCAGGAGCCCCGACAGGGAGATTCCCAAAGTGTCGGAGATGCAGGCAGCTGCCATGGCAAATTCCCGATGCTCATCACTTGTCTGCAGAGGGCAGGAAGCAGGGGTGAGGCTTCGGTCCTGAACACCCCGGCCCAGGCCTTCCCCAGAGAGGCCTCCCCGCACCCTCGCCCAGCTGGTGCTGACCTCCAGGGCGATGTTGTGGAAGGTGTTCACGTAGGCAGCCCCTCCGAGGAGCCCCTCATACAGAATGATCAGGAAGACGAGGTAGATGCTGGGCAGGAAGTTCAACCACACGTCCACCAGCAGGAAGGCCAAGTTGAGGCACTGGGGATGCAGGTGGAGGGGAGGGTTGAGCCTGGGACCAGAGGCTGCCATCCCATCCAGTGGCCCCTGGTTCTGGGAGATACTGAGAGGGCTGAAAAGCCCAGGTCAAATCCCAACACCCAGCTGGCCTACCAGACCCTGGGATCTGGGGTGGGCCTTCTCCC
>NW_023233087.1:0-934 GCF_002007445.2 Ailuropoda melanoleuca
TGTGGCCAGTGACCCAACACTTGATGGCTCAAAACAATGATCCTTTATCATTTCTCCTGCTTCCTGTAGGTCAGGAATTTGGGCAGGGGCAGCAGAGTGCCTTGTCTCCGCCTGCTGGTGTCTGGGGATTCCACGTGGGGCAGGGACCATCTGAAACCGCTCCCTTCTATGGCTGGTAGTCCATGCAGGCCGTCAGAGGCGGGCCCGGCTGGGCTTCTGGCTGGAACACCCACCCGTGGACTTCGCGTGTGCCCCCAGCCTCCTCCCAAGAACAAGTGTCCCAAGAGCAGGAGAGCCAAGAGACTGAGGCAGAGACCGCCCTGACTTTTATGATCTGGTTTCCGCAGGTGTCCAGCACCCACTGTCGCCATGTTCTGTCGGTGGAGACAGTTATAGGCCTGCCAGACCCAAACAGAGGGGCAGAGAAGGCCTCCTGGAGCGGGGGAGCCAGGCTTCTACTGTAAGAAGAACATGGAGGGTGGGATGGAGAGAGGTTTGGGCATCTCTAGAAAGTACCACCATGACGATGGGCAAGCAGATGCCTGCTGCGAAGGCCATCCTCTGGGGTCAACACTACGCAGACACATGGCCCATCCGTGCTTTCCTAACTCTCTCCAAAGTCCAGGTAGGGAGCCCCGCTGAGTCAAGAAAACATTCTTTATATGATTCTACCCAATAGAGAGTGCTTTCTCTAAGACTCATATCCAGAATTTTTTAAAAAGAAAAATAACCAGGCCTTCAAGACGGTCCTGCTGAGTTGTCACCTACGACCTCTGCCTCATGGCCACAGAGGGTACAAAGAAATCCCCCTCACGGTGCTCTGCCGGCTCGAGGTCTGCTCAGGGACATGCTCATCACGGGCTCGTCACCCCTGAGAAGGGGCCACAGGTGACCCTCCGGGAGAGTCATCTCTACAGCAGGGCAGGACCTGACT
>NW_023233088.1:0-934 GCF_002007445.2 Ailuropoda melanoleuca
AAAAAAACATTAAAAAAAAAAGAAGTACAAGGTAGGACAAACTTTGACCAATAAAACACAGGAGGCAGGAGGGAGTCGGCAGAACCATGACTCACACTTCCTCCCCCCGATGGACAATTCCAAGATGCAGTAAGTCCATCGAGTTTCTGTAGAGGTGTCCCATCGGACAAGCTGTGTTTCTGTCAAGCTGTGGCCCACTCGGTCACAGGTACCACCTTGCATATGCTTCCTCTTCTTCTCAGCCTCACTTCCCTCTTGCCATCATCCATCCTTCCTTGGGATTACACAGCCCAATACAGCATTAGTGTGTACACTTTCTATCAGGTCGTGTTGCTAGGCAGAGATAACTCCTCCCAAAATCAGTGACTCACAGAGTATCTTTGGAAAGGTACTGCTCTGGTTAATCCCCCAACTTAATGGCTTAAAACAGCAGCTATAGTTATTATTTCATGACTCTGAGGGTCAGGAACACAAGCAGGACCCAACTGGGCAAGTCCTCTGCTCTATGTGGTGTCCATTGGGGTCACTCAACAGTATTCAGTTGACTTCCAGGGCCCAAACAGCTTGGGTGTCATGCTAGTTGCCTTGGTGGGGATCCCTGGAAGCTGGGCTCCACAGGACCTTTCTCCCTCTCCTGTCATCTCAGGGTCTCCGCACACATCTGTCCAGCAGGATCCTTGGACTTCTTACATGGTGGCTCAGGGCTTTAAGACCAAGACTTTGAAGGGGCGGGAAGCCCACTTAAAGGCTAGGCCCAGAGCCAGCATGGCATCACTTCTCTGGCACTCCTATTCAAAGCAGTCAGAGGCCAGCCCAGGTTCAAGAGGAGGGGAGAAAGATTCCACTTCTCAATGGTGGAGTGTCAAAAAGTTTGCAGCCACCTACAGTCTCCAGACAGACACACACACACACACACACACACACACACACACAC
>NW_023233089.1:0-935 GCF_002007445.2 Ailuropoda melanoleuca
AAAAAAAAAATAAAACATCAAGTACATAAGGAAAAGGAATTTACTGCAGCTTCATATCAATAAATTTAGAAACATAAGCATGATTGGAAATGTCTTTTTAGGAAAACCTGAATAAACTAATAATTACAGGAAAAAAATGTAGTCACAGATTTATCTCCCCCAAATACTCCAAGCCAGTTGCATGTTGTCATAGGTAAATTTTACCAGATCTTCCCAAAAGTTATAGATAGTATAATTTTTCGTTGTTGTTGTTATTCAACTGGCTCCACATAGTGGGGGGGCGGGGAGAAAGAATTTCAATTCATTCTAGAAGGCTATAATAATCTTGATCGCAACATTGGGCAAAGACACAGAAAGGGAAACTATAAACGTAGAGGCAAAAATGCCAAATAAAACATGAGCAAATCAAATCTAGCAATTAATTAAAAGCTTAGTATGCAGGGAGGCATAAAATGGAGAAATCTATTACCGATGAAATTCACGACACTGATGAAGAGCCGGAGCACAGAAGTATTTCAGCGGCTGCCACGGCTCACCCTGAACACACATGGTAGCCCGGGAACAGACAAAGCTCCCCAACCTGGCTAACGCTTAGTGTCAGGAAGAGTCCTGCTCAAAGACGCAGAGGCCGTGGCGTTCTTATTGAACTGAGAAACAAGACCAGAGTGTGGGCACCATGACTGCTGGTCAGTACTGTCCTGTGGGCCCTAGCCAATGCGATAAACACAACAAGCTACATCTGTGAAAGGAAGTGGCAACTCACCGTTATTCAGAGATGACATGACGGCCGCTTACAAAATCTACAAGAAGGAACTGAAAAACTTTCTGATAAACCAGTTATAAGTAAAACACAAACATTAATAACACTGATGATAATGACAATAAATTAGAAAATTTAATGGAAAAGAAGAATTCTATTCAATAGCAAAAAAAAA
>NW_023233090.1:0-935 GCF_002007445.2 Ailuropoda melanoleuca
CATTTAATGCACAGGACACTTCTGGCTGCTGGGCCACAATCCAGCAGAAGTAAAAGGGGGGGGACTTGTCCAGTCAGCTGAAACATATGAAGAGGGCAGGGAGGCTTGAAGAAACGAGAATGGTCACCATGCAAGCTCCATGCAGCTCCCTGAAGGGGGGCCCTGCCAGAAGTCAGGGTGCCAAGCTGAGGCCTGCACCCCACAGCGCCTCCGGCTGTGGCAGCTCTTCCCCAATGACTGCAGGGGACGAGGCACCAAAGGGACTGGTATCTGATAACACTCAACCCTCATACTCCATCGATGACATGTTCATCCTATTACTGTGAGCTCCCTGAGGGTAGCAGGCATTTAGCAGAAATGACAAGCTCTGTCCTTAGGAGGGGGGAAAAAAAAAAAGATAAAGTCAAAGAAAACCTTTCGGGTTTTTCTCAATTTAACATCAACATAACTATAATGGCAACCACTCACTAATTACCTATTACATGCTAATAAGCACTATGCCACAAGTTTAACGTTCCCTGTTTCTAATGCCACAACAGCCCAGTGCAGCAAATGACAGATTACATACTTTCTCAGGAGAAGAAATAAATGGACGCCTGGAGAAGTTACTTTGTGGCCCAAGGTTACAAAGTGACAAAACCAGTGTAAGTCTGAGTGACTCAGCAGCAACTTGGCCTTTTTTTTTTCCCCTTTCAGTTCATCACATCCACTATGTTTAAATCATTAATAAAAATGTTTCTGTTATGGTTCTATGCCAAGCACTAGAAAGTTGAGTGCAAAACAGAAAATGATGAACTTCTAATCAGTCAGAAAATTAGGTAAAGGACACATCACCTACTTAAAATGGGGCAGGCAGCATCTGGAAGGTACTAGGGTTAAAAGCATGAACCCTCATGTCAGAAAGACCTGGGTTTGAGATCCCACCTATGCCAGCC
>NW_023233091.1:0-935 GCF_002007445.2 Ailuropoda melanoleuca
TATTCATTCATGTGCACTCTGACATTTGTAGTTGGCTGGGACCGCAACTGAGGCTGTTAGATAAAATATTATACATGGTCTTTCCATGTGGCCTGAGCCTTATTGCAGTATTGCAGACGGCAAAAGCATTCTTACAAATCAGTTTAGGGTGGCCATATTTCTTTATGAAAATAATATCAAATCACATTATTATGAGAGAGTGTGGGATGGAAGATGTGGCAGTCATTCTTAAAAATATATATATAATCTGCCAGCCTCCCCTCAGTCACAAAATTGCACATATCTCCCACAAAGAAAACACTCATCCCCTCCTTCATTAGAACCATTACAGCATTAGTTCAAATTTGAGAGTTAAACTAAGTTTCCAGAAATGGATGAAGCTGTTCAGGTGAAGGATATCAGGTGCAGCTCCTTGTTTACTGATTCTCTCCATCTGTAGACTTGCGAACTGGAAAGAAAAGGTCCTTCTCTGCTCCACCACACACATCATACAACTGTGGGATAGGCATAAGCAATCACTGCAGACATTCCCAGTTTAAAATGGGAAGATCAGGAGGCACACAGAAACCACTGGTCCATAATAATCCTGAAATCAGTTTGGGCATATGTTTTACTTAGATTCATGCTCAACTTGCAGCATTTTGGAGTTTTTCCCTATGGTTTTGAATCTGCCTTTAGGCTTCTGGTTCCATTACGTCAGTTATTCTTCCTTTTCAACAAGAAGTTGCACATGTGTATATATGGATAGTTTGCTCAGTGTCCCTTTTGCTTGTGGAAGTTTAAGAGTCAAGGAACATCTAGATGGCTCAGTTGGTTGAGCACCTGAATCTTGATCTCACCTCAGGTCTTGATCTCAGGGTCATGAATCCAAGCCCTGTGTTGGGCTCCACACTGGATGTGGAACCTACTTAAAAAAAAATTGAGGGGTCCCTGGG
>NW_023233092.1:0-3100 GCF_002007445.2 Ailuropoda melanoleuca
CCCATTACCCAGTGTACGTCTAGTAATGAAAAAGAGTGCAAAGTGGCGATATACTAATACTTTGTCACTCCAACTATAATGGGATCTCACCTCCACAGCTCTGGAGAAACAGAAACTAGGACAAGGGTTATTAGGCACGGAATAAGGCCCTGCTATATTTGTTTCACACATCCTCTGGAGTCACTTATTCTGCTGCCTGAAGGAAAACTCCATTCTCATTCTTTTCCCTTCCTGATAACTGGAAATTAAAACACAACACTTTTTAAATTAAACACATAAAAACCCAAAACTTACAAACAATCATCTGTGCTTTCTGCAGAAAGACTGACAGTTTTCCCATCTCGGCAAACAATCTGTAGCATACAGTCTTTTGGCTTCCCATCTGGAGGCTGAATATCTGTGAAAAATAAGTAGAATAATGGAATATTTATATATATTTTTTTTAAGGACTCATTCTTACCTCACAGCTCAGATAAGCAAAGGACCAGTATTTCAGAACATTTCAATAACAAAACATCTTTGTCCTGCTCTACAGAACCAAGCACATAAATCACAACTCTGTTCCATTTAAACTTTCTGCAGCAGGGGCACCTGGGTGGCTCAGTCAGTTAAGTGTCTGTCTGCAGCTTGGGTCATGTTCTCAGGGTCCTGGGATGGAGCCCCCATCAGGCTCCCTGCTCAGTGGGGAGTCTGCTTCTCCCTGCCCTCCCCCCCACTCATGCACTATCTCCCTCCCTCTCAAATAAATAAATGAATAAATAAAAACTTTAAACAAACAAACTTCCTGCAGGAAGAACAAGCAGGCCCCTTCTAGAGGGCAATCCATATACAGAGATGTATAGAACAGCCCAGATATTAGAAGAATAAGCCCCAAACACTGAAAAGCATTACTGAGCATCAGATAACAGAATACTTATGGCTTTTATTCACAGGAAATATTAAACTGGATCACTGCTTTAAAAGTGAAAATCATACTTTTAAAGTAGCTCTGCGTACCAAGAAATAAGGTCTACCACATCCGAGCCTGCTTTAGGTAGATATTTCGAAAGCTAGTCCATGGACACTTGTGTTTCAAGAACACGCAGGGGCAAGATGATACGACAACAATGGTTACTACAAGCAGATATGCCATTTGTAACCCTTTAATTTGGAAACTATTATATAGAAGCAGGACATTTCAAACATCAATATTTACTAAAACAGACTCTTTATTCCAAATAGAAACAGAGCTAATAAACAGGGAAGTCTACATATACTTAATTAGAAATAGAGAAGTCTATACTTATTAAAAATCTATTCCTTTAAAATGAAGATAAGGAATAACTCGAAGAAATCAAGGCATCATGGATTTTTAAGTAACTGACTGGTGGTATCATCAATAAGGTGCCTGTTTCTGAGTAACAAAGCCTATACTACCTAGGGTGGTTCCCTCTTTCTTGGGTATCCCAGCACTCTGGTTGTTCTACACAACTTTCTCCACGACAGAGCAAGGAATGTGGACTGCTGGGGCTGATTTAGATGAGAAAATTAATCTGCCCCAACCATATGATTCATGATCCAAGTGTATGGGTGCCCACTGTGGTTACCTCCCTTCTTTGATGAAAGATAAAACCCTTCTTTGGTCTGTCAATGAAGGCAAAATGAGTAAGGAAGATAATTCAACTCCCACCGAGAATGGGGAAGGGTAGAGGACAGAGCCAGACTCACGTACCCCGACACTCATGCCCGGTACGGATATTGATGCAGTCCACTGGCATATGGACCTTATCCTCAACACTCTGCCGAGTCTGATCATCGTAATAGATCAGGTGACCATCTGACCACAGGTCAAGCCAATTCTTCCAACGCTTCAAAATAGTACCTGAAAAAAATGAAAACGTTGGTTTTGAGCCAAAAAAGCAAGGACTTTATCCTTTAGTTCACAGGTAATTGAAACAAAGGAANCACAAGTCAAGCCAATTCTTCTTCCAACGCTTCAAAATAGTACCTGAAAAAAATGAAAACGTTGGTTTTGAGCCAAAAAAGCAAGGACTTTATCGTTTAGTTCACAGGTAATTGAAACAAAGGAAGCTTTCCTCGGGCCCCATAAGTATACATGCATACTGTTGCCCAGAGCACTACATCAAAATGGAGACGAAAGCAGATTCCAATGGCACAAACACCCATGCTTGTACCAGGCTACATGCCGCTTACACTAAAGATACTAAGAATGCTGTAACTTAATAGTCCCAATTTTTTTTTTAAAGTTCCGTAAGACCTTGATTTTGAT
The DNA here is from genome assembly GCF_002007445.2 of Ailuropoda melanoleuca. NCBI lineage: Eukaryota > Metazoa > Chordata > Mammalia > Carnivora > Ursidae > Ailuropoda > Ailuropoda melanoleuca. The sequence continues at coordinate 2,270 of NW_023233092.1, forward strand.
ANAAAGTTCTGTAAGACCTTGATTTTGATGACAAGTGTTGATGAGGACGCAGAGAAAACGAACTCTCATGTTGGTGGGAATGTAAACTGGTCAGCCGCTGTGGAAAACAGTATGGTTGTTCCCCAAAAAATTAAAAATAGAAACACCATATGGTCTAATAATTCCACTACTACTTACCCAAAGAAAACAAAAACACTAATTCAAAAACATACAGGCACCATGTTTAATGCAGCATTATTTACAATAACCAAGATATGGAAGCAACCTAAGTTGCTAAGTGTCCATCAATAGACAAATGGATAAGGAAGATGTGATATTTATATACAATATTATGTAGTCATAAAAAAGGATGCAATTGTGCCATTTGTGATGACATGGATGGACTTAGAAGGTATTATGCTAAGTGAAATAAATCAGACTGAGAAAGACAAATACCATATGATTCCACTCATGTGGAATCTAAAAAGAAAAAAAAATGAATAAACAAACATTAAAAGCAAAAACAGACACATAAAAGGTTGCCAGACGGGAGGGCGTGGGAGGGATGGGCAAAACAGGGTAAGGGTAGTTGGAGATAGAGGCTTCCAGTTATGAAATGAATAAGTCATGGGAATAAAAGGCACTGCATAAGAATACAGTCAATGATATCGTAATAGTGTTGTATGGAAACAGATGGCAGCTACGCTTGTGGTGAGCAAAGCATAACAGAGTTGTACATCTGAAACTAACGCAACATTTTGTCAACTATACGCAAAAAAATTTTTAAAAACCAATAAATAAATTAATAAATAAATAAATCCTTCATTTTAAGCTAATGAAACATCTAATATT
>NW_023233093.1:0-935 GCF_002007445.2 Ailuropoda melanoleuca
AAAGTCGTGGCTCCCCCTGGCTCCCTTTGAGGCCCAGCTTTCTTCCTGCAGGTGTCCTATGAGGACGTAGACCACCTGCGGCCCCATGGGGTGCTGGACAATACCCGGGTGCCCCACTTCATGCAGGACTTGGTGCGCTACCGACAGCAGCTGGAGCACATCATGGCCACCAACCGGCTGGATGAAGCAGAACTGGGCCGCTTGCTGCCTGATTGATGCTGGTTGAGGGCTACAGGCAGAGGCCCTGGACAGAGGGCTCCAGATCAGCTCCCAGAACATGAAGCTGACTGTTCTGTGCTTCCATGGCCTGGGTGTTTCTTGGGGAATTGGGAGGGCAAGAGCATCCCAGGAGATAGAAATGGCAACATCAGAGGGTTTGTGTCCTTTGCTAGCCTCTCTGGGGCCTAGGGACCAGTAGTAGCATGCCAAGCAAACTGAGTCTGCCCTCCTACCTCTAGCACTCTGTTGAGCAGAGGGGAAGCCTGGGGGCAGGAGGGAGGCTGAGCATGATGGGGATGGGGGGTGGTTTGGGGGTAGAAACTTGTTCTTGCATGAGATGGCTTTGGGTGTCTGCATACTCCAGTCTCTCCCTTCCCCCACCTGGCCCCTCGGTGCTCCTTCAGCTTTCACGCTGTCTACCTCTCACTGGGTCTTGGTGGGGATCTCCCTTCTGGGGTGACTGCCTGACCCTGAGGACCTGGCTTTCACAAAACTCAAGGGACAGGGGTCCTGGTGGTAGAGACCCAGCTGGGCTGGGGTGTGCTTCCTAGCATTTTGCCTCTCCCACTGGTCATGTATTTATATCCTATTTATGCGCCCTTCCTGGGGCTGGGAGGCAGCTTCTAAAGGTGTGGTGGAGGGAACAGAGCTCCTCTGGAAGGCACCAACTGTTCCTAGCCCCACTCTCATCTCTCTCTCTCTCTTTCTGTCTGTCT
>NW_023233095.1:0-4228 GCF_002007445.2 Ailuropoda melanoleuca
GAATTCCTGCACTTGCTCTGACATCTGCATTCCTCTTGTGGCAAGAGTCTGGCTAATTGCATCAGCGTCCACCAGTCTGCCACTCTAGACTCCCACTTTTCATCTGGGAATTGTTTTGCCATCTCCTCAGGCAGGAACATGACCACAGGGCACATATAGCTAGCATCCAAGCCCACCCTCTCTATCTCCTGGGTGCTTCATTTTTTTAAAAGATTTTATTTTAAAGAGAGAGAGACAGTGAAAGAGGGAACACAAGCAGGGGGAGTGGGAGAGGGAAAAGCAGGCTTCCTGTGGAGCAAGGAGCCTGATGCAGGGCTCAATCCCAGGACCCTGGAATCATGACCCGAGCCAAAGGCAGACACTTAACGACTGTGCCACCCAGGCGCCCCGCTCTCGGGGGCTTCTTTGCTTCTACCATACTCCTAAATTCTTTCAAACAAGACTACCATATTGGAGAGAATTTGAAACTAAAATTGGTGGCTGTGTGTCCTTGGAGAGGTTAGCAAATCTCCCTCCTAGATCTTTTCAACTGCAAATTGGGGATAATGTTAAGGCTTTGAAGGAAGGCATGAGGTGGAAAAGTATGGTACGCAAACAATCATAATTAAGAGGACACACTTCCTTGCAGGAGAGGGCAGGTGTATTTATTCTGCCTATCTTTCTAGATTCAGAGTGAGCTGGAGGCCTGGAGTTTGGAAATCTCTTTCATTTCATCTGTGTTTGGAATGAAAAGGTTAATATGATGACTGATATGGACTAAATTGTATCTCCCCCATATGCTGCTAACCTCCAATACGACTGTACATGGAAATAGGGCCATTAAAGAGGTAACTAAGGTTAAACAAGGCATATGGGTGGGGCTCTAATTCAATATGACTGGTGTCCTTAATAAGAACATGGGATGCATGTGTCAATGTAAGGTTACAGCCAAAGGCAGCCATCTGGCCTTTTGGAGAGAAGGAGATTAGCTTCAGGAGAATCCAAACCTACTGATCCCTTGGTCTTGAACTTCCAGCACCCAGAACTATGAAAACATGAATTTCTGTTGTTTCAGCTACCTAGTCTGTGGTGTTTTGTTATGGCAGTCCTAGCAAATGAATACAATCACTTTTGCACTATCCAATTTATTTAAAAGTGAATGTTTCCTATGTGTTCATTTGATCAAGGCCCCGTAGCAGCATGTATACGAGCAACATTCAAGGCTGGGCTCGGCTCTCCCAAAAGCGACTTTCATTACTTCATTATAAGAAAGAAATGACCACCTTAATTTCCATGCAAAGAATTTTATCACTAATAGCCCAAGCTGCATAAGCAGCTTTAATCTTTCTGGAAGGAAAAAAAATCAATTTTCTCTTTGTACAGCACTTATGGTCGTTTGTGTCTTCTAAGGGCCTGACCCTTTAAAGAGACTTTGATGTTTGTCCCAATTTTCTTTTTGTTATTAAACCTCTCCTCCTGGCAGGGATACTCAGTGGAGGCTTATGCTATACTCTCCCTCTTAATTGAACCTGGTATTGAGTGACAGATCAAATGATCTTAAATTAATAACAATGACAAAGTGCCCTCAAACGGCACTTGTACATAAAAGGAAACACTTCCATTAAACAAATGTTATGTCATCAAGAAACCCATTAATAGCTCTGCCAGTGATCATAGCTGTGTAATTTTTCTCATCAGTGTTAATAACCAGCAAAGTTATAATTGCATATGGAGCTTAATTAAAATTTTCTATCCTATTAATGAGTGTCCATGCTTCAGATCTCCCATCAAATGGAGTGCAAAATTTAGACCATATTTCTTGAGGTCTAGGTTCTTAGAAGACATGAACAGGTACGGACAGAAACGGATCTGGATGATAAAATCTCAATATGCTGTGATTATTAACCACTGGATATTAGAGGCGGAATTAGTCTTAAATATTATTTAAGCTAACTCCAGTATTTTAAACTGATTTTTATTTTATATATTTGTGTCTCTTACATACAACATAATATAAATAACAAAGAAAAACTGCCTATCTCCTAAATAAATAAACCATTTACTGAGCAAGTAAATCTACCTCCCAAGTAAACCTACTCTTTCCATTTTTACATCCTCTTACTATCTGCTCGTACACATATTGTGGCACAGACTGACCAGATGTTCAACAGACCTACCTTCTTTTCCTTCTGAGCACTCACCCACATTACATCTTCCAGCACCCTTCATCTAGGTTCCATCAGGGACCATGTGACTTGTTCCTGCCAATGGCCTTGAGCAGAAGCCGTTTGTCATCTTCAAGTGGAGACAGTTAAGGGCAGGTAAGCTTTCTCCATCTCTCATTTCGTCCATCTGCCTTTCACATTTAAGGAGGATTCAGAGGATGAGGCAACCGAAAGGTGATGGAATCACTGGTGGGAAGGATCCTGGGTCTTTAAATAACTGTGTGGAGTAGAGACCAACCACCCACCACTGCCCAATGACCTAAATTAGACTGTGATGTGAGTGAGAAATTAAGCTTTATTAGTTTCAGCTACTGAGATTTGGAGATTATTTTTTTATAGCATGTGGCCTGCTACATCTATTTTACCTAATTTCATAGGTAGTTATGAGTTTTTCCTACTTTTAAAAAATTTGACATTACTAGATCTAGAGTTTCTACATACTATACAGTCTTCTGTGTGATATAGAATTGTGATTTCAATTACTGAATAACACTCCGTGTTAAGTGATGTGCCAAATTAACACCACCCTTTTTCATATATTGCGCAGATCATTTCTTGTGTTTTCCTCTTTAGGGAGTATCCCCCTACACACAATATACTTCCTTAGAATTATGTTGACAAATTAATTTTTATAATCACGGGTTGGTTTACATTGCCCCTAGCTGTTACAAGAGTATAAGTATAATCAATCTTTCTAAAATTGAGAATTTTTCTCCTTTTAAAATTTACTTGACAATAAATGATACCTTGTATGTAAATACATTGTATATATAACTTATATATCTATAAACACATGATATTTACACACACACATATATATACTTTACATAACCACTGTGTATACATACTGATACACATGTTTTATAATTTGTGCTTCTTTAATAACTGGTGAGTTTCATACTTTCCATGTATGTTTGCTTACACAAACATATTAGCTCCTTTCACATGGAGAATGTAATCCTGTCCACTGGGGAGCATATGATCCTTTAGCTTAGCAGATGACATAACTGAGAATGGAGGGCATTAGTGAAGGGAGGTAATGTTAAGATTATGACTGAGAATCAGAATGCAGATCTTATCATTTAAACACAGGGATTTTTCTATTATAGCAAAACCTCCATGTTTTTGAAATATGGCATGTCATTCTGGTCCTTATGACTGTTATCTTGGAAAGAATGATCATGACATAAATAAAACAGGCATCTCACCCTGTATCATTCCCTGTCACTTAATAGACAAGCTGAACTCACTAAAGGTTTCCAAGCACCCAGGGTTTCATAGCCCTGGAAGCTCAGAGATTATGGTTAAACCCAACCCCCCACGGATAGAACCAAGCCCAACAATGTATTTCACAATCTAGCCTCCCAGGTTTTGTCCCTATGACATTCATTCAGGGATGAATGAATTCTAGATGAGTGATTTAGTATTAGTGATTGAATGACTGAGTATTAGTAATGGCAGGGAGAGGGGTAGAAACATATGATATTTGAGCAGTTACAGGTCATCCTGAAGAATATACCTAGAGGAGAAGCAGAAGAGAATGCTGGAACCACAAGTTAGAACTGGTATAACTGAATTCAATTAGTAAGTACTGAATTCCTACCATGTGCCAGGCTCTGCCATATGTACTGGGTGGATGAAAGGCAAATCAGATAAAAGCCTCGTTTGAACTCTTCATCAAATAGGAGAGAGTATAGTTTAGTGAAGAAGTCAAGAGGTTTTGTAATTAGCCTGAAGCAGAGACTCAAGGCTAAATTTTGTAAGCTTGTACAAGCAACCTCATTATAACTTTCACCATATGCAAATTCAAGATAACTATAGTACATGGGTTTGTCGGGAAGCAAACCTGGGAGATAATATCTGCAAAGACTGTAATGCCTAGCTGGTGCAAATCGTGCCCACTAAAATGCTAGTTATGAAGTTTCATTAACTGGGAAGACCAACTGTCAAGACAGTTATAATAGAGCATGACTAAATGCAACAGTAAAAACACGTACAAAATACACAGTTAGCCCAGAGGGGAC
>NW_023233096.1:0-935 GCF_002007445.2 Ailuropoda melanoleuca
AAGTTTTCTATTGGATATAGTTGGAGAAATCTTACACTGGGGAGACATTGATGGGTATGAGTATAGTAAATGAGTAGTAGAGTCAAACAGTCCAAAGTCATATCCTGACTCCTTTAATAATAATACCTTCATCATGGTGAAGATTAATGAGTTAAGTAATGCAAAGTGCTTAGACCAATGCTTGGCATATAAAAATAGTTGATAAAACTTATTATATTATTATTATTATTATTATTATTATTATTATTGAAATAGCAGGAAGACTCATCAGTTCCATTGAGGGCCAGAGTCAGCTCAAGAAATCCCTGAATTAGGGGCACATGGGTGGCTCAGCTGGTTAAGCATCCAACTCTTGGTCTCAGCTCCAGTCTTGATCTCAGAGTCTTGAGTTCAAGCCCCAAGTTGGGCTCCACGCTGCATGTGGAGCCTACTTAAGAAAAAAAAATCCCTGAATTAATTCTTTAACTCTTGAGTTACATTCTCCAGGTAGAAGGGGCATGTCAGGCAGAGGAAACAGCATAAGCAAAGATCCAGAGACTTAAGCCAGCGGGAGAACATGGGTCTGTTCATTAAGTAATGAGTATGCAGCGGATCAATGCTCAGACCCTCTCCTAAAACTAAAGGGAGATTGGAGTGGGTATCAATCATTACACTGCAATCTGCCTGCATGCCCCATTTTCAAAGACTTCGTAGGTGAACAGGTTACTTGAGTTCACAGTCTCACTACTCAAAGGCCATTATTAAATATTATTAGGTAGTGATGCCTCAAATTAAATCTAACCACTATTTATTACAGCATCTCTTTCCAAATTTATTATTTCCAGGAAAAGACTTAAGCAAAGAGTTCAGTGAATTAGTAGGGCTGCCATGCTCACTGACACTTTCTAGACACACTACTTTACCTATAGGACAATCTTTTAAACAAAATGGCAATA
>NW_023233097.1:0-935 GCF_002007445.2 Ailuropoda melanoleuca
AACAACATTTCAGCATGATCCAATAGCCTACCTCTTAGTAGTTTTTCTGTAAATATTTATTGAAGACAAGAATCTCCTCTGCATACTTTCTCAATCCAATGACAGCAAATTCAGCCCGATTTTCTAGGCCATTTCCGAAGTGGAAAGAGGAGGGGATGACCAATGAAATGTAAAGAGCAGAAAATGAGAGGAGGTATAGGATTTCAAAATCAGGGAATTCCAAGTTAAAATCCTAAGTGCTTATGTGGTAGATGTTTGATTTGCACTTTAGCTCAAATTAGGTGTTCAGGGAAGGGTTGACTTCCTAGGCTTGAACGACTCTAAAGCAACTGAGTGATTCCCTAGTGTCCCTGTACGTTACCTAGAACTAGCAAGTGTTCAAGCCACGGAATTGTGTTAGGAGGAAATCAATCTGAAAACTGCAAAAAAATTAAATAAATAAGTTCAGTTCTTTGGGGCACCTGGATGGCTCAGTTGGTTGAGCATCCCGCTTCCAGTTTTGGCTGGGGTTGTGATCTCACGGTGGTGGAATCCAGCCCCACATTGGGCTTTGGGGTCAGTGGGTGTCTGGATGATATTCCCCCTCTCTCCCTCTCCCTCTGCTCCCCTCCCCCGTTTGCATGTGCACAAGTATGTTCTCTAAAATAAATAAATCTTTAAAAAAAATAGCTCAGTTCTTTAAAATCTCCAATAGCCTGATAATTTCCAAGAATTTCTAGAAAATTATATATATAGAATATATATGTGTATATATATACATATATATAGAATATATATGTATATTCTATATAGTAAGGAAACAACCCCTGGAAAACATCCTAAGACCAACATGCTACCTCTTTGTCATCCTAATGAAAGTAGGTGAGATGTCCACAATGTTGACAAGAAGACTACCATTGCTGGGTCTGCGCTCCTCACTTCCCCCCCCCCCCCGG
>NW_023233098.1:0-935 GCF_002007445.2 Ailuropoda melanoleuca
ACCCCAAACTCCACCGTGTGTTCTCCCACAGTCTCTGGGAGTCAAGAATCTGGGTGCAGCCTGACTGGGTCCTCTGCTCAGGGTCCCACAGGGCCACCGTCCAGGTGTCAGCCAGCCCGCAGCCTCACTGGAGACTGGGAGAGACCCTGCGCCTGAGCTCCCTCGGGGTGCCGGCAGAGCTCCCCTCCCCACAGCTGCGGGCCTGTGCACCGGGTTGCTGGCGGCTCCTGGGGCTCACCCACCGCTCCTCGGCACGTGGGCATCCTAAACACAGCCATGCTCGGCCACGCCAGCAAGGAAGATCGCACGGGTGGGGACAGAAGTGCAGGGGCCCCACCGGAGAACACACTGGCTGTCTGCAGAAGTCCCATGCCGACCCTGCAGGATCACGCTCGTGCGTTCTGGACGTTCTCCCCTTCCTGTGTGCCGTCTGTCCTGGGTCCTGTGGAGACTCTGAGAGTGGGGGCACCGAGGCCCCCAGCAGCCAGGGATCCCCTTCCAGCCAGAGTCACAGGAGACTCAGCACTCCCTGGGCAGCCCCGGGCTTGGCTGTCTTCCTGCAGTAACAAGAAAAGGCGTAATGGAATTTGGACGGTTGAGAAAGGGGATGTCAGCGTGAGCAGAACCAGACACTCGATCTCATTGTTAGAAATTCCGTGCGGGTCATCGAAACCTCATCTTGGGGCAGAGGCCACTGGGAGTAGAGATTAACTCACTCCCATAAGAGGTTTCCCACAAACCCAGCACTGGCACTGGCACCGCACGGCCAGCCGTGGCCACCCGTGGTCACCCAGGCACTGAGATCCCTCCTCCGGCCTCTGGGGCCCAAGGCTGTTGTGGTTGTCCCTCCCTGGAAGGTTTTGTAAGAGACAGCAAAGCCCCAGTCTTAGCACCACGTGGCTGATGAGACTCCTTTGCTCCCTGTCCACGCCCCC
>NW_023233099.1:0-935 GCF_002007445.2 Ailuropoda melanoleuca
TTTAATATATCGAATTTTCCTACCTGGTTTTATTTCTGGACTGTCTTAAATATTCTTGGCTTTTTGATCTTAAGTATAAATGTTGGAATAATGCAGTTATGTCTTACGACTTCATTTGGATTATTACTGAAATTTATTGAATCTATAAACCATTGTATAGAAAAAGTCAACTTTATGATTTAAATGTTTCTATTGATGAGCATGACCAGTTTCTCCATTTCTTTAGGTTTCTTTATTTGCAAAAAAATCTAAGAAAAATTTCTTCCTAAAGATCTTCTACATAAAGATCTTTTACATAAAGATCTTCTACTCCTATTTCTAGGAATCTTAAATTCTTTACTGTTATTTTAAATAATGTTTCTAAATTTAATTTAAGCTTTCAGTACTATCATTAGAAATGCAATTGACTTTGGTATTTATTTTGTATTGAAAAGTGATAAATCATCCCAATTCTAATATTTTTATTAATATTTTTAGGTTACTGGAGATATCCTATTATATCTGAAAATGACTATATTTCTAATTATTGTAACTTTTCTCTTTACTGTGTCTTATTTAATTAACTATCCAGTACCTCTAGTATAATACTAAAAATTGCTCATAGTGGCAGTCCTTGATTATTTCATGTTAAAACAAATATTTTGATATTCACATTTTTGCAGTATGTTTGATGTAGGTTTTTAAATAATATTGACCATTTTATGGTAATTGTATTTCTTTTGCCTTGGATAATATATTTTAGGATGAATGGATGGTAACTTAAATGTTCTAAGTTTTCCATCTATTGAGATTGTAGTGAATTACATCCACAGATTTATAAAGGGTATACAAAACTTGCATTTCTGGAATAAACCAAAGTTGATCTTATTTTTTTTTAAGATTTTATTTATTTATTTGACAGAGTTAGAGACAGCCAGCGAGAGAGGGAACACAAG
>NW_023233100.1:0-935 GCF_002007445.2 Ailuropoda melanoleuca
TAAGTCTTTTATGAACATAGGTTTTCATTTCTCCTTGGATCGCTGGATCATAAGGTAGATGTATGTTTAACTTTATAAGAAACTGCCAAACTCTTTTGCAAAGTAGGTATACTTATTTTACATTCCCACCAGATCATCACATGCTGCCTAATACTTGGTATAGTCTATCGTTTTAATTGTAGCCATGTAATAGGTGTGTTGTGTTGTTTCATTATGATTTTAACTTGCATCTTCCTTTTTTCTTTAAAGTTTTATTTACGTAATCTCTATATCCAACATGGGGCTTGAACTCATGACCCTGAGATAGAGAATCATATGCTCTTTCCCCTGAGCCAGCCAGGTGCCCCAGACTTGCATTTTCCTAATGACTGATGATGTCAGGCACCTTTTCATTTTCTTATTTGCCATACATATTCTGTGAAGTGCTTATTCACATCTTTTGTATACTTTTCATTGTGTTGTTCTCTTTGTATTATTAAGATGCTTTTTATATACTCTGGGTACAGTACCTGTACCAAACATATGTTTTGCAAGTGTTCAATGACATTCCGTGGGTTGTATTTTTGTTCCTTTAATGGCATCTTCCAAACAACAGAAGTTTTAAATATAATGAAGCCCAATTTATTGATCTTTTATCAGTTGTGATTTTAGTGTCACATCTAAGACATTTTTGCTCTACCCAAAGTATTTTCTCCCCCATGTTTTCATCTACTGATCTTACAGTTTTGGGTTTTATGATTAGGTTTGTGATATATTTTGAGTTAAATTTTGTTTATGTTGCAAGGAATGGATTGAAGTTCATTCTTTTGCATATGCATATCCTATTATTCCACCACCATTTCTTTTTTGTTTTTTTTAAAAGATTTTATTTGACAGAGAGATAGCCAGTGAGAGAGGGAACACAAGCAGGGGGAGTGGGAGAGGAAGAAGCAGGC
>NW_023233101.1:0-935 GCF_002007445.2 Ailuropoda melanoleuca
CAAAACAAAACAGGTAACAGAAACTGCCTTTGAGAGTGACCAGAATTCAGATTTAACAGAAAAAGATTTCAAAGTAGCCGTTATAAATATATTCACAAAACTAAAGGAAGCATGATTAAAGAAGTAAAAGAGGGCATGATGACAATGTTGCACCAAGCGGAGAATATCCATACAGAGACAGAAATTATGAAAAAGAACAAAATGGAAATTATGGAATTGAAAAGTACAACAACTGAAATTTACAATTCACTAGAGGGGTTGTAATAGGTTGGGCTGTGTTCCCCTAGAGTTCATACGTTAAAGTCTTATCCACCAGTACCTCAAAATGTGAACTTCTTTGAAGACAGGGTCTTTAAAGGGGTAATCAAGTAACAATGAGGACATTAAGGTGGAACTAAATCCAATATGATTAATGTCCTTATAAAAAATTTGGGGTATTGTGAAGATAGGAATACATAGAGAGAATACCATCTGAACATGAAGATGACCAAATACAAGCCGATGACAAGAGGCCTGGAACAGAATCCTCCTTCACAGCCCTCAGAATAAACCAACCCTGCCAATACCTTGATTTTGGATTCCTAGGCTCCAGAACTGTAAGACAATAAATTTCTATTGTTTAAGTCACCCAGTGTGGTATCTTACTATGATAGCCTTAGCAAAATAATGCAGGGCTCAACAGTAGATCTGAACTAGCAGAAGAAAGAACTATCAAACTTGAAAATATATCGATAGAGATTATGCAAGCCAAAGAATAAAGAGAAGAAAAAGAATGAAGAAAAATGAACAGAAATTCACAAGGATATGTAATACTATTAAATACAACAACATACTCATAATGGGTACATACAAGGAGAGAAGAGAAGAAGAAAAAATATTTGCAAAAATAATGGCTAATAACTTACCATATTTACTGAAAAACAATAACTGGCACA
>NW_023233102.1:0-935 GCF_002007445.2 Ailuropoda melanoleuca
GAAAATAGAAATCACTGATATATAATTAGAAATTCCATAGGAATTCAAACATAGTATAGTACAAGAGGAATTTGGGGAGTTTTTCCTAGAACTTTAAAAATACATAAACTCTAGTGAAAAAATAAATGTAATGAAGAGATTTTACATACCTAATTTTATGGTACTATGATTCAATGGGGAAAAAATCCTGCTAAATGGTTGTAGACTTTAGGTTTCCCATATGTGCTCTGTCACTCTACTGCTGTGAACATCTCTTTAACCTTTAAAAATCCCTAGAGCTATTTCATACAGTGGTATTGTTACAGCAAAGGAATTAGTATATGCATATAATGGATCTCAGAAAATCTCTAGATTAGGACAAATTATTTTCAGCCTTCCCCAATAGAGCACTGCTAATTGCCATATATTTATATTAAATTCTTCATGATAATAAACACAGTAATTATAACTACAAAATTACTGCCATTAAAAACCATTTTAATCACCTTAAATTTGCAACAACAAAAAAATCTCTTTGGACTAAAATAATATATGTAGCTATATAAGCAAAGAGGAACACAAATATATCCTGATTTACAGACATAGATTCTTTGTGAGGAGTCCAAGGCCACTGCTCGTCAAAGCAAGCCATGTTCAGCAAAAAGTTGACAGAAATAGTAAGCCGGATATTCTCATTTCCACGGGTTTGGTTAGTAATTAATAAATCAATAATAGGGTCCATTAGACCTCAAAAATATGTTACACGTTGCAAAGGAAACATTATTCTCATGTTTTCTCTTTTATGTTCTTATATGCTCTATGAAACACTTGAAAAGCTTCTGATAGGAGCAATTGTATAAATAAATCCTTGAATCAAGGATTTCCTATGGATTTTTTAATTATCAGTTTGTATTTAGCAATAAAGAGATAAAGGGTTTTAGAAAAAGAAAAAAAAA
>NW_023233103.1:0-590 GCF_002007445.2 Ailuropoda melanoleuca
TCTCAGTGTGGTTTTGATTTGAATTTCCCTTATGGCTAATGATTTTGAACATTTTTTCATGTGTCTGTTAGACATTTGTATGTCTTCATTGGAAAAAATGTCTGTTCATATCTTCTGCCCATTTTTTCTGTTTGATTTCTTGTGTATTGAGTTTGAGAAGTTCTTTGTAGATCTTCGATACTAGTCTTTTATCTGTTGTGTCATTTGCAAATATCTTTTCCCATTCTGTGGGCTGCCTCTTAGTTTTTTTGACTGTTTCCTTGGCTATGCAGAAGCATTCATTTTTTCTTTTGTTTCTCTTGTCTTTGGAGAATGTCATGAAAAAAGTGGCTATGGCCGATGTCATAGAGGTTGCTGCCTATATTCTCCTCTAGGATTTTGGTGGATTCCTGTCTCACATCAAGGTCTTTCATCCATTTGTAGTTTATCTTTGTGTATGGTGTGAGAGAGTGGTCAAGTCTCATTCCTTTGCATGTAGCTGTCCAATTTTCCCAGCACCATTTCTTGAAGAGACTGTCTTTTTTCCACTGGATGTTTTTTCCTGCTTGGTCAAAGATTAGTTGCCCAAAGAGCTGAGGGTCCATTTCTGG
>NW_023233103.1:731-5071 GCF_002007445.2 Ailuropoda melanoleuca
CAAAAGAATAGAGAAAGGACCCAAATTAACAAAATTTGGAATGAAAGGGGAGAGGTCTCAACCAACACCAGTGAAATAGGAAAGATCATTAGAAACTTTATCAATAGCTTTATGCCAATAAATTAAACAACCTGGAAGAAATGGATGCCTTCCTGGAAACCTATAAACTACCAAGACTGAAACAGGAAGAAATTGATTATTTAAACAGACCAATTAATTATGAAGAGATTGCAGTAGTGATCGAAAACCTCCCAAAAAACAGGAGTCCAAGGCCTGACGGATTCTCCGGGGAATTCTACCAAACTTTCAAAGAAGAAATAATACCTATTCTCCTGAAGCCATTTCAAAAAATAGAAACAGAACGAAAACTACCAAACTCATTTTATGAGGCCAGTATTACCTCGATCCCCAAACCAGGCAAAGACCCCATCAAAAAGGAGAATTACAGACCGATTTCCCTAATGAATATGGATGCCAAAATCCTCAACAAGATCCTTGCTAATAGAATCCAACAGTACATTAAAAGGATTATCCATCATGACCAAGTGGGATTCATACCTGGGATGCAAGCATGGTTCAACACTCGCAAATCNTGTGGTTCAACATTTGCAAATCGATCAGTGTCTTAGATTTTATCCAGAAGGAAAAAGCCAAAAATTATATGATTCTCTCAATAGATGCAGAAAAAGCATTTGACAAAATACAGCATCCTTTCCTGATTAAAACCCTTCAGAGTGTAGGGATGGAGGGTACATTCCTCAATCTCATAAGAACCATCTCTGAACAGCCTACAGCCAATATCATTCTCAATGGGGAAAAGCTGGAAGCCTTTCCCTAAGATCAGGAACACGACAAGGATGCCCACTCTCCGCCACTATTATTCAACATAGTACTAGAAGTCCTTGCAACAGCAATCAGAAGACAAAAAGGGATCAAAGGTATCCAAATCGGCAAAGAAGAAGTCAAACTGTCTCTCTTTGCAGATGACATGATACTCTATATGGAAAACCCAAAGGAATCCACTCCCAAACTATTAGAAGTTATAGAACAATTCAGTAAGGTGGCAGGATACAAAATCAATGCCCAGAAATCAGTTGCATTTCTATACACAAATAATGAGACTGAAGAAAGAGAAATTAGGGAATCCATTCCATTTACAATAGCACCAAAAACCATACGTTACCTTGGAATTAACTTAACCAGAGACGTAAAGGACCTATATCCTAGAAACTATAGATCACTTTTGAAAGATATTGAGGAAGACATAAAAAGATGGAAAAATATTCCATGCTCATGGATTGGAAGAATTAACATAGTTAAAATGTCCATACTACCCAGAGCAATCTACACTTTCAATGCTATCCCGATCAAAATACCGAGGACATTTTTCAAAGAACTGGAACAAATAGTCCTTAAATTTGTGTGGAACCAGAAAAGGCCCCGAATTGCCAAGGAATTGTTGAAAAGGAAAAACAAAGCTGGGGGCATCACAATGCCGGATTTCGAGCTGTACTACAAAGCTGTGATCACAAAGACAGCATGGTACTGGCACAAAAACAGACACATCGACCAATGGAACAGAATAGAGAACCCAGAAATGGACCCTCGGCTCTTTGGGCAACTAATCTTTGATAAAGCAGGAAAAAACATCCGGTGGAAAAAAGACAGTCTCTTCAATAAATGGTGCTGGGAAAATTGGACAGCTACATGCAAAAGAATGAAACTTGACCACTCTCTCACACCATACNCGTTGCCTGATTTCAAGCTGTACTGCAAAGCTGTGATCACAAATTTTAGAACATTTTCTTCACCTCCAAGGGAGACTCCAAACCTTCTAGGTACTCTCTGCCCCCAGGAAACCCCTCCCCCAAACCCGAAGCAGCCACTGATCTGCGTTCTGCATCCACCGATCTGTCTGTTGTAGATTTTTCATCAGATGCAGGCTTGTAATACGTGTCTCCTGAGACCGGTGTCTTCACGGAGCGCAGGGTTGGAGGGTCTGTCCCTGTTGTGGCAGGTCTGGCCCTTCCTTCCTCTTTCCTTCCCTTCCTTTCTGGAGGTACTGAATTCCTTTTGATGGCCAAGTGACGTTCTGCCCTGTGGCTGGGCTTATCTTGCTTCTCCGTTCATCAGCTCATAGATACNTGATCTGTCTCTTGTAGGTTTTTCATCAGATGCAGGCTTCTAATACGTGTCTCCTGAGACCGGCGTCTTCACGGAGCGCAGCGTTGGAGGGTCTGTCCCTGTTGTGCCAGGTCTGGCCCTTCCTTCCTCTTTCCTTCCCTTCCTTTCTGGAGGTACTGAATTCCTTTTGATGGCCAAGTGACGTTCTGCTGTGTGGCTGGGCGTATCTTGCTTCTCCGTTCATCAGCTCATAGATACTGAGTTGGTTTTCTCTCTGCTTCACGGAGAGCTCCACGCTACGCGCTTGTGTGGGGTTGTCACGGGAACACGCGCTTTCGCTGCTCTTGAGCACGACCCAAGGGCAGAATAGCAGGCTGGGACGCTGGCTCTGTGGGTGGCATTGGAGGGGCCGCCGTGGTTCTCCACAGCGGCTGCACTGCTTTTCTGTCTCGCCGGCCGCGTACGAGGACCCCAACAGCCCCATGCTCGCCAACATCAGTTGCGTCCTGTTGCTCGGAGCGTAGCCATGTTTAGACTGTGAAGACGCCTTTCAGCCTGGTTTTGATTTGCATTTCCCTAGTAAGTAACGGGGTTCGGCATCTTTTCGTGTGCTCATGCACTGTTTGTACAATTTCTTTCAAGAAATGCCTATTCAAAATCTTTTTCCAGTTTTAAATGGGGTTATTTGCTTTTTGTTACTGAGTTGTGTCTCGTACACATTCTGGATATAAGTCCCTCATCAGATATTTGCTTTGCTAGTATTTTCTCCCTTTCTGTGGAATGTCATTTTGCTTTATCGATGGAACTGGTTGCAATGTGAAAGTTTTTAATTCTGACGCAGTGTGATTTTTCTTTTTTTTCTTTTATTACTTGTGCGTTTGCTGTTACATCTAAGAACATAGCCTAACTCAAGGCTGTGAAGGTTTCCTCTACGTTTTCTTCTCAGAGCGGTTTCTGTCCCTGTCTACCAGGATGGTGTGCTGCATTGATTGAATTTTGGAAGCAGACTCAACCATGCGTTCCTGGGGTAAATCTTGCTGGGTCCTTGTCGTTGCTGGATTTGGTTTGCTGGTATTTTGTGGAGGGTCTTTGCATCTGTGTGCTTGGGGGATTTGGTTGGTAGTTTTCCTGTAAAGTCTGTCATCTCAAAGTATTTTCTAATTTGCTTCATGATTTCTCCTTTGATCCATTTGGCTAAATAGGAGTATGTTGTTAGATTTCCACATTTTTGTGAATTTTTAGATTTCCCTCCGTTGTTGATGTCTACAGTAATTCTCTTGTGGGTGTGCAGTCTACTTCGTATGACTGTGATCCCTTCACATGTACTGAGACTTGTTTTGTTGCCTAACATGTGGTTTGTCTTGCAGAATGTTCCGTGCGTGCTTGAAAAGATTCTGCTCTGCTGTTGGCCAAGGGCTCCGCACATGCACACAGGTCAGGGTGGCTTATCGTGTGTTCCCACTCCTGCATTTCCTCGTTGGCCTCCGCCTAGCTCCTCTGCCCCTCAGTGGGAGTGTGTCACCGAAGGCCCCAGGTACTGTGCCTTTTTCATCCGACTTTCTGTGTCTGAGCTCCTTGCTGGGAAAATACTTAATTGGCTCTCAAGGTGATGGCCTCCCTTCCCCGTCTGATGCCTGACATGCCCTGACAGGAAGCTTAGAGTGTGCTGGGTGCTGCTTCGTGCTTCAGGTATGCTTGTAGTGTTTGCACTCCATACCTGCGGAAACAGACCTGCAGAGCATCTGGGAAAATTGCTCCAGGACACCTGGCTGCTTCAGAGTGAGATTCTAAGGCACCCGAGTCTAGAACTTGTCTCAGCACCACATTTCTAGATGTCCTCTTGGGGTGCCTAGACGGTGTCCTGAACGTCCCCGCACCACCCACTCCTAAGCTGCTGTGTAAGGAAATCCAGAAGTAAATCCCAGTGGAAAAATAAAAAGAGGTTTTTATTGTTTTGTATCCTTCCCAGGTTTGGGTCTACACATGGCCAAAATGCAGGCCACATCTCTCCACTCAGCTCACCTTCTGGACCACAGGTCCTTGGAGCTCCAGGTGCCTTTCCTCCCTGGACCCCAGGTCCAGATGTGGGCCTGGGGAGGAAAAGGCAAGGTAAGAAGCAGCCCTCACTTACTAATGCCAGGGTCGTGCCCTGAGCCAGAGCCACCACCCGGACCTCCCAGGAGTGGTGAGGGGCCAGGCAGGCGAGAGGTCCCCGT
>NW_023233104.1:0-935 GCF_002007445.2 Ailuropoda melanoleuca
GTGTGTGTCTCCCTGTATTTATGAGTTCCTAGACCCTTCTGGAAGTTAGGTTAGTGATTTCAGAGGAGCCCAGATTAATACCAGCATTTCTCCTCTTTTCCTTTAATTCCTTCCCCTGCCCTAGGGATTTGCAATGTCCTTAAAAGAGTCTCTGAACACTTCACAGATTGACTCCATCCCAGGAGTAGCGGGAACCTGGAAACTGGGCCACATTTTGAACTGCAGGCCCAACCTTGATGGGCAGTCTCTCTCGGCATACATTGCCCTTTGCACTTGTAGTCACTGGGGGCCACAGCTGGTGGACTGAGCTGGCTGTAAGTCTCATACTCTGCCCTTAACCCTTTGTGGTGTTGACAGGCAACTGGAGTGATGAAAGTCTGCCCGGCACTTCCTCCTTCACCCAGTGCAACTCATCGTTAGCCCATTTCTGCTCTCAGGCTTTATTGGCTGACCAAATGGGACCTCATAAATTAGCCTCTTCAGTGGTGGATCCCTACATGTGAGTGGGTTTACAGCTCTTTCCAGAGAGCAAGTCCCGTAGGTGAGGACAGGGAGGAGATGGCAGGACACGCTGTCAGTGAGATCAAGGTGGGAGGAGCTCTAGAGCTGGAGTAACATGGACAACACACCCTGGAAGCACCCTTCTGGTCCCCGGCTCGCATGGTCGCAGAGGCGAAATGTGCTAACATGTGCTTAAAGTCAGCTGCTTCCTGCGCACAGGGTTTAGTGGTCACCTGTAAGGCGATCTGGTTCATGGGGGAGTCAGTAATTGCTCACCTCACTTTGTATAAGCAGCCTTTAGCAAAGACCTCTGGCTCAGGGTGTTGATGCTGAGAGAGCAGTCAGGAGAGAAAGGCAAACTGGGAGAGAAGAAAAATATAATGGGAATGACAGATGCACACACACACACACACACACACACACACACACACACA
>NW_023233105.1:0-935 GCF_002007445.2 Ailuropoda melanoleuca
CTGTGCCACCCAGGCGCCCCAATACTTAATTTTAATTTTAAATGATACTGATTTGATGAAAAATTATATGAACATATGAAGTGCTCAATTTTTTCTTTTCCGTTAGTTACTATTTATACATTGTTCATATATTTTTGATTGGAGAGCTGGGAGTGGTTATGGCAATAAAAGACTTCAATCAAGATTCTACTGTTAATTTTGAGGAAGGAGGTGTTTGTTTTCTATCTACTACTAACTTAGTGTGATAAGAGGTTGTATTAGTTTTCTATTGCTGCTGTAACAACCACAAACTTAGAAGTGTCAAACATGACAAATTTATTGTCTTATAGTTCTGAAGATTAGAAGTCCAAAATGGATCTATGTGGGCTAAAATCAAGGTGTTGATCAATGGCTGTGTTTCTTCCTAGAGGCTCTGGGAGAAAACTTGTTTCTTTGCCTTTTCTACCTTCTAAAAGTCATCTAGTTTCCTTTGCTTAGGTCCTTTTCCTCCATTTACAAAGCTCGCAATGTCAGGTTGGTCTTTTTCACAGTTCCATTTCTCTCTCTGTCTTCTGATTCTCACTTCCACCTTTAGAAAACTTCTGTGACTACATTGAGCCCACCTAGATGATACAGTATAATCATTCCACTTTTTAAAAAAGATTTTATTTATTTATCTGAGAAAGAGAGAGTGAAAGTCAGGGGAGAAGCAGAGGGAGAGGGATAAGCAGACTCCATGATGAGTGTGGAGCCCAATGGAGGGCTCAATCTCATGACCCTGAGATCATGACCTTAACCAAAACCAAGAGTCAGACACTTAACTCACTGAGCCACCCAGGCGCTCCTAATCTCTCTATTTTAAGGTCAGCTGATTAACAACTGTAATTTCCCTTTGCCATGGAACCTAATATATTCACAGGTTCTGGGGATTAGGACTTAGACACCTTGGGGGGGGG
>NW_023233106.1:0-935 GCF_002007445.2 Ailuropoda melanoleuca
CCCATAACGCTGGGATCACGCCCTGAGCCGAAGGCAGATGCTTAACCGCTGTGCCACCCAGGTGCCCCAATGAACGTGTTTAAATCTGTGCTAACCTCAGACATGCAAAGGCAGTGCTACGAAACAGAGATTGCTGAGGCCCTCTGTTGTAATACTTTTTAGTCATGGAGAAAGCAAGAGCGCAAGGCACGACCAACTTGTTTAAGGCAGAAATGGAGGTTTCATGCGGCAGGAACAGGTGGGTCATTTTAGTTCTCAGAGACAGGGTATACCGTAGGAGCTCAACCACTTACTGTGGGCATGCATCTGCTTTTTCCTGTGAAATGAAGGTGATAAGCCCTTTATGATGAAGTTAATCCATGGCCCCCAGTAAGCGACAATGAATAGATCTGGTTACTTAAAAGCAGTTTTAGCTTTGACACAACTATTCGCAACGGTTAGTTGAAATTCTAACGCAGCATAACCCCTGTAGAAAAGATGTTGTAAGGGCAATGGAATTTGCTAAAATTATGAATTGCAAATAATCAATTGTGGGTAACCGTGTTCCTTCTATGGGGCGTATCATCCACTTCTTTTGCTACCTTTGACAAAATTCCTGGTGATAAGAACTAAGGTGGTTTGTGGGAGGGGAGGGGAGCCCTCCGTGGTCTTAGACGTGGCACACGCTGTCACTGTGCCTCGGTCTCTCTGACTCCCTGGTCAGCGTCAGTCTGCAGTCTGGTGAGAAAGGTGAGGGTGTCTGCATGTCTGTGGGACCCAGGCACAAAGACACGAGGTCTGATATCATACTTGAATATTGCAATTCTTTGGGAATATTTGCCTCACTGAGGTGGCCAGTTATAGACTCGGCAGTTATGTGAGTCTCTCAGCCTTTTTCTTCCTGGTTGACCATCATTCCTCTCATTGCCCCCAAAAGATGAAATATTGAACGCCAA
>NW_023233107.1:0-563 GCF_002007445.2 Ailuropoda melanoleuca
CGGTGCACAGGCTGCCCTTCCCCGAGGCCTGAAGTCCGCCCCCCACGCGTGCACTGCACGCCCGCCTCCTGCATCGGCGTCCGAGGGAGACCCTGCTGTCCATACCGCACTCGGCAGGCCCCTCCTCCTGGCTCCTCGACACGCACACTCCCGATCCCTGCCTCTGTGCTACCCGGCATGGCATGCTCCAGAGCATCGGCGGGGGAAGGAAGTCCATAAGCCCGTGCAAGGCCTTCCTTCTCCAGACACGGTCTAACAGCCGCAGGCAGGTGTCCCGGGCTACTCCCACGTGCCCTCGAGGAAATCGTTCCTTCCTTCTCCTGGAGACTCTAAAAGGCATNATGGACAGCCCGGGACTGGGCTGCAGGGAGGGCCAGGGGGAGCCACCGGCCCACGCGCTTCTGATGGGCGGGGCCGTTCCAACCACACAGGCTCCCAGAGCAGGGCATTCGGGGGGCAAGGGCAGACCCTCCCACGGGCCTCCCAGCTCTGCTTCGGGGGGCACGGCGAGACCCACGGAGGTTGCTGCCGTGGTTTCCACCGGGTGAGGGGACCCGGGCCAC
>NW_023233108.1:0-935 GCF_002007445.2 Ailuropoda melanoleuca
TTCCTCCCTTTCATCCCACTTGTCCTACTGGTTGGCCAACAAATGGCTAACTAATTCCAGAAGACCTTATATTGCTTGTGACTTGAATATATGCTCCACAATTCTTTTAGATATTTTCAAACCTAGTAATTCATTTTACCCTATGAGGAAGTCCTATTATCTCACTTTGAGATTAGGAAACTGAGATACAGAGAAGTTAAGTAACTTGCTTAAGGTCACACAGCTAGTGAGCGTCAGAGCTGAGATTCAAACCCAAGCAGTCTGGCTTCAGAGCCCAAGATCTGACCTCCATCATATCTTTTCCACTTCTGGCTGAAAAACAGTATCTGGCTTACAGGGCTGTTGTAAGGACTAAATTATTATCATTAGCCCTCTGGAGTAGGGTGGACATTTTCTGTCAAGTGGGCTGGGATTGGGAGTACATTTAGCAAATTAAGTTCCAGACATAGTTTAGAACAAGAATTTCCATTCCTAAGTGAATATAAAGTGAAGTTCTGCATAAACATAGCTCCATAATAATGCATTTCATTGGAAAGAATCTCTCTTAACATATTTACATTTAATAGAACACAAGAAGGGTCACTTTGACTTCATTTCCAAAGCTGACTCCTAAGTAGCATCTACAGATTCACAGAAAAGCTTTCAGGGACCTAATAACATGTGGAATAAGGTTATGCACTTGAATATGTGCACAACCTGTTCTGAAAGCCTTTTGTCCCACTCTAGTGGTGTTGATGTTAGCAAGCATATCCTTGGTATTTGTTCATCCACTAAGACATGTTGGCTCTTCATGCTCCATCTCAACTTAATAGGCTCCACGTAGGAGGAGCAAGTCTAGAGGAACCAATTCAGTATAATGGGCAATGTTCCCATAAACAACATCAGGAACATGAGAGCCATCAGAAAAACTGGAGTGGGTTCCTATCATCATGTTT
>NW_023233109.1:0-935 GCF_002007445.2 Ailuropoda melanoleuca
AAAAAATATATATATATAGTAGTGTCTGCACATGGAAAAAATTCACACTGTGCTAACGGAGGTGTGATCTTGAGCAAACTCTTAGTCCTTCGTCCATCTCCCAAGAGGCGACCGCTCTCACCGCCATGCTAAGCTTCCTGAAATACCAAGCATGCCTGTTTAATATGCAAACAAAGGAATACAGACCCACGGTGTTTGTTTTTTTCTTTTGTTCACTTGATATGTGTTGGACATTGTGTTGCAGCCACACCTCATTTTTTACTGGGGGGCGCTGAACCGTGCACCCGTATGTATCCTTTGCCGATTTTTCCATTGGATCGCTGGTCTTATTGATTTGCAAGAGCTCTTTGTATAAGAAGCAACTCAGTGCTTAGCTTGTCAAGAGGCAAATGAAGTTTAATTTCCAGAGGCTCTCACTTGTACGAACCCTCACGAGACCCCAGAAAGGATCTAGCAGTGTGTTCGTAAAATCCACCCAACTAAGTTATTTTCACTGCAGCAATCGAAGAGGATTTATCTTTCAGGGGAGACTTGCCCCACGTTGGCGATCTCAGGCAGGCTGGGGGCATTTTTGAGATCTGGCTAGGAGGCGGTTCTGCTCGGGTTGCATTTAATTTGGGCTTAGTGGGATACATTTGGGGGGTTTTCTGTCATGTATGGGTCTAAATCATCACCAGCCGTTATGGGATGGGAAGGCTTCCTGTAAGACCACCTCTTTTTTTTTTTAATGGTGAAAGAAATCCTATTTAGATTTAGCCAGTTGGACTCAGTTTGGATGATCCCAGCTTCGTTGACAACACCCAAAATATCGTAGTCGGGAGGCAGTCAGACATACGGTTTCTTCTCTCCATGGGGCCTGGCCAGGGGGTTGACCTTGGCCACGTCAATGTCGTAGAGCGTCTTCACAGCCCGTTTGATCTGGTGCTCGTTGGCCG
>NW_023233110.1:0-935 GCF_002007445.2 Ailuropoda melanoleuca
TATTTTAGGATGGAATATAAATTCTATTTCACATATTTCTGCTGTTTCTGAAATCGTTTTCTCAACTAAGTGGGCATGGCTGGACTGAGGTCTCATCAATCATCAGTCATCAGGACTCTGCGTGAATGTGGCAAGGCTGCTTGTGAAGCAACCCCATTAAGGAATCACCCCAGCAGGTTGTTTCTCTATCTTCATGTAAGTAATATTTGCCATCACCTGGCATCTCAGATTATAATTGTTATGTGACTCCCCTGGTGCTGGAAGGAGGTTTGGAAGCAACTGTGTAGATCCTGTTAGTCATGTGTTTCTATGGTTATTTATAAATATTATGACCGATCTTAGTCAATATATGATGATTACAAATTATTCTTTTTTAATTGCCAGGAGTGGTTTTCTTCCAGAGGTCATTTAGAAGGGTTTTCAAATTCAGTTGACTCTGATGAATGTAACTTACCAGACAGAAAATAATAACAGGGCCAAGATTTTGGTAATTAGTTTGAGAGTCAGACTCCAGCTTACTGTGAAGAGTGAGGAAATAATGAATAAATGCAGAAAGGAACCCTTGGTTGACTGTCTTTGAGGAGGTACTTATTTACAAACACGGGAAAAATAACTCTCATGAGAAAATTATCTATGCCTTGTGGATCCAGGAGAAGTCTGTTGACTTTTCCAGATCTGAAGTTACCCAAGATAGAAAGTTTCTTGTATCCTCACGGACTACACCACAGGCAAAGACCATTATACATGCTCAATAGAAAGTAATGTTGGGTAAAATGCTAACATTGAATGGGAAGGAAATTAAGCAATGTGTGCTGAGAAATCCAGCTGATGCTTTACGTAGAATATGCAAAGTTAGCTTTGAACCACTGGCCAGACTCAAGTTAGCTCAAGGTTCTCATAACACATCTTGGAGCTAAGGATGCTAAGTGAATTAC
>NW_023233112.1:0-935 GCF_002007445.2 Ailuropoda melanoleuca
TGTTTCCTGTACACTGGACAGCAGGTCCAGGCACGATGATAGCTTAAACGTTTGTGGGAAAAATGATTGTTTCTTTCAGGAGTGGACATGGGGTTTTGTTGAATCCCTTTTTCTGCATCTATGGAGATGATCACATGGCTTTTTGGATAACTTTGGTGAATTAGTCATTTTTTAATTCCTGGGATAAATCCCATTTGGTCAGGATGTATTACCCTTTGTTTATGTTGGATTTGATTTGCTAAAATCTCGTGAAGAATATCGCCTCCATGTTTATAATGGACGTTGATCTGTAGTTCCTTGTAATGTCTTTGTCTGGGTGGGGAGGGTAAGGCTGGCTTCATAGAGTGTGAGTTGAGGAAGAGTTCTCTTCTGTTTTCTAGAAGAGTTTTTATAGAATTGGTATTACCTTTTCCCTGCCGTTGGAGTGGTTGTCTTTGTAAACATTTCTATTGAGGGGTAGGATGGATACAGTCACAAATCCAAAGTACATAGCTCATTACTCTTTGTAGTGCTCAAACTGTGCCACATTTGCTCAGTGGGAGAGCTCTTGGGCTGGCTCCTCTGTCCTTTTGATGTGTCCCCATCATTCTTGAAGCACTTCCTTGCATTCTGGTTTAAGCTCATCTTTTCCAGTTCTTTCCCTGCTCCGGCCCCCCTCCAGCTTTTCCAGCAGCCTCCCGTCAGGATGCACCTTCCCCTTTGGCCACCATAAAGCTTTCCCACTTCTCCTGCCTGTGCTTGAGTCTCTGCCAAATGCAGGCAGTGATGGTCACTTAGTCTCTTTTTGTCAGTAAGTAGTTCTTGTTCTCCTGTGGGTGATCTGTGTTTATCTCCACAAGAGGTTACTAATTCAGAGAGCCAGTAAAACACTCAGAATAGTAAAAGTGGGAGGTGGACAGCAATTTCTTCGTAGAATCCTGGTTCCTTTTAATGAG
>NW_023233113.1:0-935 GCF_002007445.2 Ailuropoda melanoleuca
ACTTTCTTACACTACTCCTAATTATAAAAAATATAAAAACGTTACAGTCATCAAGACCTATTTGCTCCACTAATATTTTACAAAATGCATGCTATTTGTTATTCATAAATTTTGTCTATAAGGTTTGTATTCAACTAGAACTGTGTGTATATTGTGTCTGGCAGCCTATTTAGATAAAGACGGGAAATTTCATTTTTTTAAAATCTGGGAATACTATAGCCTAAAGAAAGAAGGAAAAGAATGGAGCAAAAGAAGGGAAGAGAGATAGCAAAGCACATTGGGGCTGGAATTATGAATAATATATTATTGCGTACATACAATGTGCAAAATATAATTCCTTGCATGTTCAGTTCTTAATAAGTAATTATTGGGTAAATGAGTGATCACAAATATTTACCTTATTTTTAAAATTTAAGACATGTAGTTAAAGTCACAATTATAAGTATAAATAAACTGAATTTCTATATGTCCTCCTGCATATCCTATGATAAAATCTAGGAATATTTTATGGATAATTTTAACAAATTAAGTAAGGTGTTAAACAAACTGTATAGCTCAACTAAATAAAATCTTTTCCTCAAGAAAAATAAAAAAGAGTTGAGTCCAAGAACCAATTTATCACAATAATTAAAAATGGGATACTTCTAATAAATCCATAAATATTTATTTTACAAACACAGTTCTTTTGAATTAAATGGAAACATAGTTCTTTATTCTTTATGATATACTTTTCTAAATAGTTTCCTGGAATCAACTTCATTATTAATTTAAATAAACAGAAAGAAAGATATAAATAAATAAATAGATGATAGATAGATCAATCTATCTTATTGCCAACAGGCACCGTTTGGGACCTTGGAGATACAAACCAAGGAACTGAGAGTCTAGTAGGGAGAGAGGCATCCACGAAGAGAAACAAATGAATATGAATAAAA
>NW_023233114.1:0-3466 GCF_002007445.2 Ailuropoda melanoleuca
TTTCCACTCCGCACATCCCTCAAGTTCCCAGTGCTGCTGGGAAGACAGCGGGCCACCTGGAGTCCAGCTGAGCTGGCCCAGAGGGAGCTTTCCAAAAGTCTTAGGATCAGAAAACAGAATAGGGAGGGGCAGTGCACACTGCCTCCCAGCCATCAGACGCAGCCTTGTGTTTCAGAGCCCCTGGAACCGATCTTGGCACCTCCAAGTCTAACAGGCAGGTAAGGTGGCCCAGCCTGGCCTGGCTCTGGAAAGCCTGTTCTCTGGGATGTCGATCTGACATCTGCAAATAATTATTTTTTTTTGCATCATTAATTATTCACAACACAGAAATGAACCCAGAGAGACACAATAAACCAGGGTAATGTGAGTGCCTTAGAAGATGCTTCAACACTCCAATGGGAGACTCAGGAATAGGGCCTGAAATGGCCTGGCCAAAAACACTAGCAAGGAAAGAGCAGTCCTAGAAGGAACAGCCTCTACCCGCGCTGCCCAAGCCTGGGCACGTGCTGCTGCTAGGTAAGCCATGGACCGTTACCTCCTGGACAGCAGGTACTGGCCCCTTCATCTTTACTTCCCACGGTCCCTCCCCTCACTCCCTCCTCCTTAGTGGTGGTGTGGAAATAGCAGGTACTCCATAAATGTTAGAAGGACTGACGCATGACCATCACTCACAATGCACAATGCACTCACTCACTATCTTTCATGTATCCTATCTTCCTTCTGTATTTGACCAAAACGCTTTCCATCCATGTTCCGTTCCATTCTCTTCTGGGAGCTCGGCATGGTGTGGATTCCCTTAAGTCTCCGTGGGGCTGACTTCTGAGAAATTTCCCCACATTGTCTCCTTCAATGGTACTTAGATCTGAACCCAAAGCTAAAATAAGTGAGCAAACGGAACATCTACAATTCAAATGCTCTGTATCTCTGTTCCAGCCTGGTGGCAGCCATAGATGTGACCAGTTAGGCAAAAGGCCCTTGAAGAAGCTACAGGCCCAGGTGAATGGCTTAACCTCTCCTGTTGCCAATTATTTCATTTGTAAAACTAGGTGAATGGTTTTAAGGTGTTCTTAGTATTCTAAGAAAATACAGATAAATCTAGGACCACCTTTGGGGTCAAACCTTTCCCACCTGCCAACTCTCCAGAGGGCCTCTAGGTTATCTCACTTCAAAGTCACATGTCTAGTTAAGAAGGCACAACAACCCACTTCTAACCTACACTCTATTTTCTGGAAAGAATTACTAAATTCATTTCTATTCATCAAGAACAGGAAATATGCACATCTAAACCACAAGCTTTCTCTGGCTTGTTTAAAATCACTTGAAAAAAGTCATTGTCTGAACTAACATCCATGTACCTGACTGTCGCAAAGCGTCAGCTCAGCACCTAGGAAGATGCCTTAGGAACCTCAAAATCTGAATCAGTGAGTGGTCACAGGCTCCTGGATGCCCCCACCAGCTGACTGTGTGATTGACATCATCTTCCTACTGTTGTGTCAATACTAAGACCTGCGGAAGAAAGACAACTCACTCCTCTGAAAGAAAATATGAGGTGGTTGTTTTGTATTTGGCAAGAAGGGTGGACCCTAAATGAGCTAAAAGCCATCCCACATCTGCAGGCTTGTTTCTGCTACAATTCATAAGCCTACTTGGTCATTCATCTTTTATTTACTACACTCTACATTGTTTTGCACAGACAGCTGGAGGGTGTCACAGAATAAGCAGGATGAGACCCTGCAGGCTACTTAGCTTAGGAAACGGGCCCAGAAAGGTTAGGAGATTTGCCCATGATCACACAGCAACCTAATGGCAAGCAGGACTAGAGAGGGTCTTGACTTCCAGTCCCTAAAACGTCTTCCATCACTAAAGACGGACGGTGACTCACTCTGGCCCTCCCCAAGAGTGAGGCCACCATTTGTTTTGGTTACTAAATGTGCACTGAATGCCTTCTGTGTCAGGCCCTGTGTTAGCACAGAGACATGAAAGTCAGCAAGACAGAACTCGTGTGCTCAACAGACTTCCAGTCCAGGGAGGAGACAATGGGTGCTTTACTCTGGCAACAGTTAAGTGTCACGATGATGGAACATGGGACCAAAGGACCAGAGAAGGAGACACGCCCCTCAGCTGAAACAGAGATAAAGGAAGAGAGGCCATTATCAGAAGCTTTCTGGAGGAGATCATACATATAACGACCTTAGAGCAGGCACTGCACAGAGTAAGCACTCAATACATGTTAGCTCTTGTCATTTTTAGTCTTTGAATTATAATTAATTCCGTCACAATTTCCCTAACACGGTGGAGGGTCCGGTTTCAGTGGCAGTCTAGGAAAACTCAGGGACACACTGCTTTGTCTTGGTCTGAGGAAGACGTGGAAACATGGGTGGATCTTGGTGACCACTAGAGAGTGAGCCGGAGCCAGGGGTCCCGCCAGCCCTCCAGGTGACGTTCTTCCACCACTGTCAACTTTGGAGAAGGCCTTGAGGTCCCTGGCCCCACACCTGGAAACTCACCCATCTACGTGCCCATCATAGACTCAGCACTGGAACATGTTCCCCCTGCTTCTCCCTCCCATGCCATCTCCCACCTCCACCCTTGAAGATACATGTCCATTCACGGATGGTGGCTGTGGGCAAGAGTCTCTGGGACCAGCCTCAGGCTGCAAATCTTAGCAGAAAGGATGACACTTGTTGTAGAGAGGGGAGACACCGCTCCTGGTCTGAGCACCCCCCCACCATCCCCCGCCAGGAAGGGGTCAGTTATGGGCCATGGTGCTACCCACTCAGGCAACAGGGGCACCCTGTGCTAACCTCTGGATACTGGAGCCAGGCTGGGAAGGGCCCTTCTGAGATCACCAAGAGCATGCCCCATAGTGAGCCAGACTCATCCAGTCCTCCTGTCCCTCAGGGCGGCGATCCTTGTCCATGAAGTCAGGGGTCCCACCTGTCATCTATGGACACAGACCCCCGACCCTCTCCAAGCCATAATGCAACTACATATGAGGGATGATACACACATTATGAACAGGCACAGCAGCACCTATCGTGACTGCGACGGAATGTGGTCGTTACCGTGACCACAGCTACTTTATAACGGGAGAACGAAGGCCTAGAGGCCATGTGATCTGCCGAGTTGCTCAGTGGGTGAGAGCAGGCGAGCCCAGAACTACNTGAGCCCAGAACTACCTCTCCTGCCTTGCATGGCTGCCCTTTGCACACTCAGGAGTACTGGGTGCACTGCCCGAGACAGGCCAGGCGATCGCAGTCACCGGACAAGGCACAAGGAACTCAGCACTTCCTGTAGCTTCCTGGGCCTCACGGTGAGCTCCAGGGTGTGAGGCTGCATTTAAATAAATGCCTTCTTTGATTGCAGTACTTTCTGGACTCCAAACAAACAGGGAAGAAAGAGTGCTCCCTCGGATCTGTGTGGCCCTGTGCCTGCCACAGCCCTGGGATGGGCTCCTCGGCAAGGT
>NW_023233115.1:0-935 GCF_002007445.2 Ailuropoda melanoleuca
TAAAGCACATCACAGCCTCCTTGTGCTTAAGAATACTAGACAGCACTTCAACACTATGTATCAGGGCCATTTTAAACAGTGAGGTCACCGTCGAAACACACAAAAATGCCGGAAACCTGGCTCTAAACAGACTGCAAATGTAACACATTTATAGTATGAGCACTGAAACAAGAACACCACCTTTTTCAGCCGGGAACATGCTCCCACTCATCAGACAACTCAAATTCTTCTCAATTCTGTACACGTTGGTGAACAACTGCAGAAGCACTATGAATATTGATTTAGGTTTAGAAACAAGTGTTAGCAAGTAGATGAATTCGCAAATACAGAATCTGTGAACAATGAGAATCAGCTAACATACATGGCCTGTCCCCAAAATCTCTAAGCTGTTTCATTGGTCTACATGTAACATTAAGACTTTTTAAAAATGTCTTAATATTTCGTTTGATAAATCCCCAACCTTTGCCGTTTCTTAAGGCTGATTTGGTTAACAAAGTTTATCAAATTCCTCAAAAAACACAACTATAATTGTAATTGGAATTGTAATTGATTTGTACATTTATTAAGGAAGAATTGACATACATTTATTACATTTACAGGACCCTGTTCTATCCAATATGGGATGTCCCTCCATTTATTCAGCTAATTTTGTCTTAGCGCTTCAAAGTTTTTGCCATTTAGATTTTGTATATTCTTGATACTCTAGAGATATTTTTATATTGTGAATAAATTTTCTAATTATATTTTCTAGCTGGTTATGACAAGTGTAAAGAAATGCAATTAATTTTTGTAAGTTGATGTCATCTCTGGCAGTCTGACAGAATTCTCCCTCGCTTTACATTTCTTAGTTGATTACTATGTCATCTACAAATGACCACAGTGTCCCTCCCTTTCTCTCAGACATACTGGCCTGGACCACCCTGCTAAACTTGTTT
>NW_023233116.1:0-935 GCF_002007445.2 Ailuropoda melanoleuca
CTCTAATAAGGCCTTGGTTCAGATCATGACATGCACACTCCAGAATTTACTTTTGAACTGAATTTCAATGTTGAAACCAGATTCATGCTTCTTGGGCACTTCCAAAGACAATTTGAGTGGGAAACCAGCCCAGCTTGGGCAAAGGCTGGGCTTCAAGCTTGATGCATGTCAATGTGCTTGAAACAACCTGTTTTGCCAAATCTTCCAAATTCAGGACATCTCTAGTGCCTAACATTGGACCTCATGGGGCTGACAGTAACTTGAAGCCCTCAAATGGTGATGTTGGGCTGTCATCTTTCATCGGATTCATCTCCACCCTGAATCGTCTAAGCATCATGGCGGTCCTAGGTACTGCCCCTTCTGTTCTTGCTGTTAAGTAGCCTGCACATAACTGAATCCTAAGCTGATTAAAGGCAAAGCAAGGAAGGGTTTTGCAAAGGGCCTGCTTCTGGGGATATTCATGGGGGTAAAAAAAAGAGGGCGTCTCTGCAATCAAAGCCTGGCCTCCCTTTTATGCCACAGACCTTTGGTGGCTGCCATCTTGACTTTTCTTTTACCTCCCGTCTGGATCCCCCTGGGCCACCAACGTTGTAAGAAGGGAGAAAATGAAACACAAAGAGGAAGGGCATGTAACACTTCAATCTGATGCTTGAAAATCAGCAAACGCTTTAAGAAAACGAAATTTAGCTTTGCCTAGAAAGGCAGTAGGTGTCCTTGTTTGTCCCTAAATTCTCATAAAAGCTTTGAAAACCCCAATCTAGATCTTTTCTATGCTCTTTGCACTTGGTGGCATAGGGATTTCATTTGTTTCAATAATGAAACTTCTTGGCCCTCTTTAATCATGCCACTTGAAAATGTAAGATCGTTTTCAGTGGAAGATTTGGGAAGGATTGACTTCAAGAGGGCAATTCCTATTCAAAGTATTTTTTTTAAAA
>NW_023233117.1:0-935 GCF_002007445.2 Ailuropoda melanoleuca
CCACTGGTGTGAGAGTGTGGAATATGGTGGTAAACCCTGATGTGGGTTGCACGTGACCTTCTTCTGGAAGTTCCTTGCACACAGAAGTCCCAGAAACATCCACATTTTGCTTATGTTTATGCAGAAAGAGGTGAAGCTCAAAACAAAGGTCGCGCACATAGGTAAGCTGCTTGCCTCATTGCTCTGTTTTGATTCTCTCCTCCCCGTTTACATGGGTCCTTTGTCTCACTGAGCAAATTCTTTCTCTCCCGGTGCATTTATTAACCTTCCAAAGAAGTTAGCAGGTCATTATTCTATTAGTATCAGACCTGCAGCCTGAACTTCCCACCTCCTGGGGACGTGAATCACCCCCGAGAGGCAGTCTGCTCCATTTTTCCTACTGATAACGCACATCCTTGAGTTTGACAACAACCCTCTTTTTTTAAATATTTTATACTTCTTTGAATTGGGCATTCTCACACGGTGCGTCTTCCCACAGCTATGTTTTGAAAATAATCAGCAAAATGTCATCATGGCAAAACAATTCTTTTTGAAGAATAGGGTGATTCGAATCCATTTGACGGATTGCCCTCTTAATCGAAGGGTTTGTTTACTCAACGCTGCGCTCAGTGAACCCGAGTGCAGAACAGAGAATGCATCGGCATGAACGATGAGCGGCTTCCTCTGTCAAGGGCTTCCTAGCAGATGCTAACAGAGGACTCTTAGCTGCAGAATGCACACGGATGGGAAGGGGTCAGATTTAACTAAATCACATGACTGTTCCCCACGCCCCGAGCAGCCCCACGTTCTCCTACCTTCTCCACTTCACGGCATCTCCCTACATCCCTTTTGCAGAGCCCTGCGTTGTCACACTTGTGTGTGTGCATTGTGGCTTCAGTTACGTCCCCCATATGATGACGCCCTAATGCCTGGTACCTGTGAATGTGAACTTTTTT
>NW_023233118.1:0-936 GCF_002007445.2 Ailuropoda melanoleuca
TCGCTGGCTGTCTCTATCTCTGTCAAATAAATAAATAAAATCTTAAAAAAAAATTTTTTATAGGCAATAAATTTGGGGTGGAAGGAGTCCAAAATAACATCTTAGATATAAATAATCCTGAAAAGCATAATGAAACAACCCTTTTTATTTGGTACCCTTAGAAAAAATGAAGAAAGAGAGAGAAAGAGTGTGTGTGCCTGTGTATCAGGCAAATTTATAAATATGTGCATTAAATTTGCTATTAGAAAATAAATAAAACAATACTAAAATTCATACAAGTAAGTTTTATTGCATTTTAATATGAAAAAAATTGATTATAATTCATTTGAAAATAGGTATTGGTAGAGCTTGACCTGATACTCTTCTTACCCAGTAGCTCAGTCCCACCCAACATTTATAATTACTTTGAGACCAGGCTTATTTTATTTTATTTTTTAGTTTATTGCCTCTAACATTTCTGATCTGAAGGTAAATGATGATTCAGATCTTAGGTCTAAAATTTGTACTCCATGTGTTATGGTCCCAACAGTGGACTTTAAAGATCCTCATTCACATCTCAGCATTCTTTTCAAGGTGGAAGGTCTTTGAATAGGTAGCTATGATGTGGGACATACTCTTGTTTGAAGCCCTGTGGTTTCAGGGCACCTGGGTGGCTCAGCCGGTGAAGCATCTGCCTTCGGCTCAGGTCATGATCTCTGGGTCCTGTGATTGAGTCCTGCATCAGGCTTCCTGCTCAGCAGGGAGTCTGCTTCTCTCTCTCTTTCTCTCTCCCTCTGCCCTTCACCACTCGTTCTTTCTCTCTCTCAAATAAATAAAAAATCTTAAATTAAAAAAAAAAAAAACGAAGCCCTATGGTTTCAAACAGTTAAGATAATCGTAGTTCCTATCTGTGAAGTCCTTTATCAAGAATGCCTAAGGATTATCCTGTTATCTCTA
>NW_023233119.1:0-999 GCF_002007445.2 Ailuropoda melanoleuca
CCCCAGGCTGAGGGATGCGGGCTTGGGCTAGGAAGATGCCCCCCCGCCCCGGACGGCTTGTCTCCACGTGGGTTGGCTCCCAGGGCCGGGCCTGCTCTCAGAGGAGCCACGATAAGATGTCTGTGTTGAGAGGACACGGACGTCCTTCGGCCTCCGAGCAGAGCTGCGCTGAAAGCAAGGAAGCCTTGATGGCAAGTGCCAGAGGTGACCTGGGAACCCCGAAATGTCCTCGGCAAGGCTGGGCCCTTCGCGGGGCAGGACGGGGGGCCAGTGACTGGGAGACGCCTCCAGCCTGGCGGGGGCAGCAATGGGGCGCGGCCACAGTAGGGTCGGCGGGCACAGCCGTGATGACAGTCCTACCCTGGCCCGGTCGCTGTGTCTGAGGTTCAGTCCCGGGAGCACCTCCGCCCCAGAAGCCCACTCACCGCCTGGGTCCCTGCGAGCTGTCCGGCTGACCCTCTCTCCAGGCCTCGGTTCTCTCTCTCTCTCTTTTGGAGAGCTCTGGAAGGCCTGCCATGCTGTCTCACAGCCTGAACATCGGGCCCCTTCCTTCCCCCGCCTTGCCCACAAGGGGCGGCCCTTGTACCTTCCCTGTCCCTCTGCAGAGTTGCTGCAGCTCTCCCCTCCCCGCCCTGCTCCTTCCCTGCCTGCCCCTGTCCTAGTGCACCAGCATCCTGTTCTTTATCACAGGGACCCGCCATGTGACCCGGATGTCCCCAGGCCCCTCCAGCACAGCCAGGATGCCTCTGCATTTCTCTGTCCCCTCGAGCCTGCTCTGTTTTCCTAGTCAGCCCCCCACCTCAGTGGCTCTCACCGCCCCCAAGTCCCTACTGCCCCAGGCCAAGCAGGCACTGAGCTCCCCTGGGGTCACTCTATCTCATCCCCTTCTGGCCTCTCTGCCACCTTCGCCCTGGGCCAGGCCCATCCACTCTCATCCCAAGGGCAATGTGGCCTTTTCTCTGTCCCCAGACCTTAGGCTCCTTTAATTTGGACAGAAGA
>NW_023233120.1:0-936 GCF_002007445.2 Ailuropoda melanoleuca
CCCCCCCCCCCCCCTCCTGGCTTCCTCTGCTGGCTGCTGGGCCCTGTCAGGATTCCTAAGACTTGCTAATGTGACCAGCGCCTTCTCCCAAGCCAGCCTCAGGGGGACTGGGCAATGTTTCCCATGTAGGAGAGCCCTGCAGACAGCTCCTACACCCACTTGTCCCCACAGAGCCTGCTTGGCCAATGCTGTCTTCAGCGACACCTCTTCATGCTCAGCCTCTCGAAGCTCGGCAAAAGGCAGAAGATCTTCTCCTTCCTCCTGGCTCGGGGTCCCAAACTAACAGGCACCTCCCCACTGCTCTGCGCTCTGCCAAACCCCCATTCGAGCGCTGCCACAGGCAGTTGTCCCCCGTCTCCAAGGCAGGCCCTTGGCCCTTTCAGGCCACAGCTGACTTCTGTCACAGGGAGGGCCTTGGAGACGTCCTGCTGGTCTCCTGAGCCGCTGTCTGTCACAGGGAAGCCTGTGGGCATCTGAGGGTCTCCAGGGTGGGGTCCTGGCCCAAGGCAGGAGCCTCCTGTGCATCTGCCGGCACTGCTCTCCCCCAAACACCTCCCGAGTCTGCTAGCTCGGGTCCCTGGCCTGCCCTTTATCCCCTGACTGGTGGCCATGCTGGGGCAGGAGCCCTAGGGCCAGTGGAGGGGATTCGGGAGCATGCCTGCAGTCAGGGCCTGATGAAGACCTTCAGAGGCTGTCAGCACCAGGAAGGCCGTGGTGCGCCCCCCCCCGCCCCGTACCTAATTCAGAATGAAGGAGCAGGGGACCACCAAGCACCAAACTTGCCCACCTGCCCACTACAACGAACAGATTCTTCCTGGGCTTCCCCATGGTAAACATTTGACAAGGGCATCAGAGCTGCAGCTTGTCATGCTCTGTGGGGAAGTGCCCTGCCTTGATGGGCCCGCCCCAGCCGAGCCTGCCTCTTGGGTACATCTG
>NW_023233121.1:0-936 GCF_002007445.2 Ailuropoda melanoleuca
AGGGAAGTGGTGTAAGGTGAAGCAAGAGAGGCAAACAGGAGTCCCACCATGCAGGGTCTTAAAAACCACATGAAGGAATTTGAATTGCACTGTGAAGATGTTAGGGGGCCTTTAGAGAATTTGAAACCAAGGTTGAGTTTTCAGAAGATGCCCCTGGAATGGAGACTGGATTCAAGGAGGTGGGGAGAGGGGACACAGGGAGACCAGTAAGGAGATCATCGCACGGTCCAGCGAGAAATGCTGGGTGACTGGACCAGCGTCCTGCCACCGAGGACAGAGGGAACTGGACATATTCCAGGGCCATCAAAGAAGTGGACAAATGGGTCTGATGACTGATGGAACGTGATGCACGAAGAAGTCGTGTCTGACTCCCGGGTTTCTGACTTGAGCATCTAAAGAGATATTGCTACTGATCACCTGGAGGACACCTGCACACTTTCTGTGGGGCCAAGTTCAGGTCAGGCCAGTGGCCCTGGGGTCAGTCACTAAGAAAAAGGGGGGATGCAATTAGACTGTCCAGTTACATGAGGTGGACACTTAGCATGGGTATCGTCTCTTCAGTAAATTGGTGATCCCTTTTGCAGGGCTTGGTGTTTGGGGAGTTCATTTGCTAAAAACGATATAGAAATTATCCTTTTGCCCCAAGAACCATCAGAAACAAAGCAAAATTCTGATCTTTTATCTCATTGATTAGCTTCTTAGTCACTGAAGCTTTTGTTGAATAAAAGTTTTGTTAAACATTCATCCTGGTAAAGAGACTCACTAACTCTGCCAAACCGTGCTCACTGTCACGACAGTGTAGACGCCTGGGAGAAAGATTCCTAGCAGAAAGCAAGGGCTACTCCTAATTTTACACAGTCTAACTTCCCAGGGTCCTTGTAATTAATCACAGCTTCAGCTGTTGCCTTGACAAATGGACCTAAAGTGAAAAAAAAA
>NW_023233122.1:0-936 GCF_002007445.2 Ailuropoda melanoleuca
AATACAGAGACTATCATATAATATAGAGACTCAGAAAGATTGTTCTGGCACACACAGAGTGAATGGCTTAAGAAATTATGGTCTCTCCTACCCACCCTCGACTTGACAGAGGAGGGCAGTGGAATCAGGGTGTAGAGAGCTTTCCATACATTTCGAAAGGCCTTAATTAGACACTGTTTGCTAAAGACAGATTGAGATTCCCTAGTTCTTAGCTCACATTTTTAGACTTCTCCAGTTTTAGCAGACAGACTTTGAACAAATCATGACATACTAAAGACATGAAAGAGATGTGAGAAGAATCCCTTGGATCTAGGTCATTAAGTCGAAGGGGTTTCTGAGAAGGCTGTGGGATACCTCCTGGGCATTGCTGAGGAATTACCGAAGAAGTACCATATACACTTCGAGCCAGTAATTTGAAATTCCTGCCTTTGCAGACCCTTAAGGACATTCTCCTACCAAGAACATAATCAGAACTAATAACATGGTTCAAGGCAGCACAATAAAAAATTATACCAATTATCTAAATGATCAATTTATTACAAATATTTAATAGATTTTGATCAACTTTAGATGATTCTTAATGGCACTTATCTATGAAATTTGATTTTCTAAACTCACAGAAAAACATGGTCAAGCTTTCTAAGAAACTCTTTTGCTGACACTGTCAATATTAGACAATAGTTGGTAGGTGTCTGGGTATCAACACCCGCTGTGTTCTGGGCAGCGGCAGAAATGCCCGTCAGATTTCCGTAACAGATCTGTGTGCAAGGCTTTCATTCTGTATTTTCAGCTGCGGTTTGGTTTTATACGTTCACTTGAAGGTTTTAAAGAATGCTGAATAGCCATTAATTTTTCAAGGAGGATAATTGTATTGAAACTCAAAATGAGAAAATTTAGAAAGCCAACTAACATTTTTTTTTTCTTTTTTGACATGAG
>NW_023233123.1:0-936 GCF_002007445.2 Ailuropoda melanoleuca
ACATATCTGTATACATACATAAAAACATACCAACGTGTATATATGCATACACTCTGTGTACATACATAAATGATTATATTATACTTATTAAAAGCGTGAAAAAGTTTCCAGTATACCAAAATATTACCAGCAGTTACCTCTCAGGGTGAGATTATAGGAGACTGGTGTTTTCTATTACACGTGTCTATAGTTTGAAAATTTTTTAAACAACTTTGTTCATGATTTTTAAAAATTTTAATGGAAAAGAACCACTTGCATTTGCACATGTACTTCCTTCTACCATCTACTACGGTCCATCTACTTCCTTCTCTTCCCAAAGCTCCACTAAAATAACAGCTTAGATATTTTGAAAGGTGTAAGCCCACAAAGACAGAGAATAGGAGCAACCATGATAGACGAGTGATGTCAACAACTTTTAGATGGTAGAGAGCAGGCAGGCGAGTGGCAACTCAATCAACAGGGCAGAGAAAGCAGAGGAACAGCTAAGGGTCCTGTGCTGAGGGAATCAAGGAGCAACCAGCTGGTGGCAGAGACCCTGGAAAGGCAGGGAACATGTGGCATCAGGAATGGGGGAGCCCTGGCTGGAGAAGAAAACACAGGGTTGCTGGCAAGCTTGGGCATAAGCAGTTAGGCCCCTAGGTCCTGTTATTCACCCAAGCAGAGACCCCGGCTTCTCTCTGCAGAGGCTGAACAGACAGGCAATGGACTGCAGAACACCAGGCAGAGTCTGGAGAGGGTTTTCAACAGAGTCTACACGCTCAACAGTGAGACCCGCACTCCCTCTCCTGTGCCTACAGCCAAGCTTATACCCACTACCACCCCCCTCCAAGCCACTTAACCCCAGAAGGAGTTTGGAGGATTCTTCTCCTCTGGGGAAAAACTGATCAACCTAAGCAAAAGGCTTTTATTATGATTTTTTAAAGATTTTATTTATTT
>NW_023233124.1:0-936 GCF_002007445.2 Ailuropoda melanoleuca
AGCCCCTCATCCATCGTCCATCGGGCAGCCTGCTAGCCTTCTTCTCCTTCTTCCTCTGCCTTTCCCCCTCGCTTGTGTACTCTCTCTCTCTCAAAATAAATAAATAAAATCTTTTAAAAAAATAAACAAACAAACAAACAAAACACCTTTGTAGAGTTTGGTCCAGAAGAATTTATTTCAACCTTTTAAATGACAAATAAATCTTTTTGTCATTTTTGCCTTTTTTTACAAAATAAAAAGTTGGGCCTGAAGTCTCTTGATTTATTTGTAATCAAATTTAGATTGACTTTCCCCCGTTAGGATTCTGAATTCCCTAGAGGTTTGCTGCAACCTTGTGCTGACATCCTTTGCCCATTTGAAAAGCAAGTTGCAGGCTTGCTTCTGGGAGCTGGCGGGGACCGGATGTCTGTGCTGGGACACCGAAGGGTCCCACAACACAGGCCGCCCCTCATGAATGGGACGTATCTGAACCACCACGTATATACCTGAACATGCCTCCCATCAACCCATCCTCAAACAGAAGTGGAAGGTGCCAGGTGGGGCCTGAGCGGGTGTAAAGGGCACGAGCAAGCGGCTTTAGCAGGTGGCTTAGTAACCACTCCAAACGCTTCTCCATCTCCGCCCTTCACCCCACAGGCTTCTGGCGAGTTCCCTCCGAACCATTAACGGAGGAAGCAAAGGTACGGGGTTGGATCTGTACTCCATCTGGCTCTGAGGGGAAGAGAATGGCCTCTCCGCTACAACCCACTCAGTGGCAGCTTCGAAGTCAGGGATGAGAGAAAATCTCTCCGCTGGAAAGCACCCCACGCAGCACGCTGTCCCCTCTGGAAGGAGACGGCCTGAGGTCCGTGTCTGCATGCGTCATGAGTGGGAGAGGAAGAAGCAGGCTCCCAGGGGAGGAGCCTGATATGGGGCTCGATCCCAGGACTCTGGGAT
>NW_023233125.1:0-1945 GCF_002007445.2 Ailuropoda melanoleuca
TCTTGCATCTTACAGTCTTCTGTCATGAAAACGGAAGCATGTGCAAAAGTGTGTACGAAAACATAAACACAAAGCACTTGGCTTAACTCTATAGAAGAACACTGTATAAACACCATGTCTCAACTCACAACTTCTCTCGTGAAGATGGAAGCCTTGAAAAGAGTGTGTGCGAGCAAGTAAAAAAGTGCCATCTACTTAGAGAAACAAGTCTGTGTAGATGGAGTGCAATATCGAACCCACCTCCTGACAAATGAATCAACCAGGCTTTTCTTCCTCGTGTGTTGAAACTTAAGGAAAGTGCCATAAGTTTAATAGTAGGTGAGAACACTGGATAGAGAGCATCTTACAACCCACAACTTCTGTGATGAGGACGGAAACGTTTGCAACGTTGTGTTGAAATCATGAGGAAAGTGTCAGAGACTTAGCTTCANCGTGATGAGGATGGAAACGTTTGCAACGTTGTGTTGAAATCATGAGCAAAGTGTCAGAGACTTAGCTTCAAAAAAGGACCGTACTGAATCCATCCTTCAAGGCACGTCTTCTTTCATAAAGTTGGACGCATTCTCAAAAGTGTGTTTCTCAGCATAAGGAAATTATCATATGCTTATCTTTATGAAAGAACTCCATAGAAAACCCTCTGAACCTCACATCTTTATCATGAAGCTGGAAGCATTGGCTCAAGGGTGAGGGAACGTGTAAAGAAATGCCCTTTTCTCAACTCTGAGCACCAAGACTCTGTATAGAGAATGATACTTCAAACATCCTGATGCATGAAGAAAGAAGGTTTTTCAAATATCTGTGTTGAACCTTAAGAGAAGTGCCATAAGCCTAACACTAAGAGCACCATCTAGAGACAACATAACAAATCACATCTACCTTCATGAAGATGGATGTATTTTCCAAAAGTGTGTGAAATCCTAAGGAACATGCTGTATGTTCAAGAGAGAATACCCTTTGGAAAGATCTTCCAACTCACATCTTCTGTAATGAAGATGGAAGTACTTGCAGGCGTGTGAATGAAAGCATTAGGAGAGGTTCTTTCTAAGTGTAGTGAGAACCAATCTGTGTTGATAGAAGGCAAAATCGAACTTACATTGTGACCCATGAATATACACGGTTTTCCAATATGTGTCAAACCTTAAGGAAAGGGCAATATAGACAACTCTCTGTAACAACACTGAGTAGACACCATTTCCAAGTCACATCTTCTGTTTGGAAGTTGGAAAGTTCATCAAAAGTGTCTATGAATTCATAAAGAAAGTGTCACCTACTTTAGGACAGAACACTCTACACAAAACCATCTTGCACCTCACATCTGGTGTCATGAAGTTGGAGCACTGTGCAAAAGGCATCTGCAAGCATCAAGATAATGCCCTTCATTTAACTACGTAAGAACACTACACCGAAAGCATCTCTCAACACACTTCTGTCATGAGGAGGATAGCCGTTCACAAAGGTTGTATGAAAATGAAAAGAAAGTACCATTGGTCCATTCAGCGAACCAAGTTTGTGTAGAGAGACGGCAACATTGATCAGTGAAGATAACAGGGTTTCCCAATACGTGTTGAACCTTAAGGAAATTGCCATAGACATAAGTCTCATTAAGAAGAGGGTATAGAAAGGCTCTTCCAAGTCCCATCGTCAGTCATGATGATGGAAGCATCTTTCAGACTGTGAATCAAGCATAAGGAAAGGGCCATTATGCAATCTGAAAGAAGGAACATTGTATCGAAGCTGTCATTCAACTCATGTCTTCGATCGTGAAGATGAAACAGTTTGCACAGGTGTCTAAGAAGACATAAGGAAAGTGCCATATACTGAAGTCTAAGAAAGAACACCATAGTGAAAGCATCTTGCANGAAAGAACACCATAGTGAAATCATCTT
Organism: Ailuropoda melanoleuca; assembly: GCF_002007445.2. Lineage (NCBI taxonomy): Eukaryota > Metazoa > Chordata > Mammalia > Carnivora > Ursidae > Ailuropoda > Ailuropoda melanoleuca. The sequence continues at coordinate 1,887 of NW_023233125.1, forward strand.
GCATCTCACAGTCTTCTGTCACTAAACAGACTGTTCAACAAGACTTCACAGTGCTTCTG
>NW_023233126.1:0-936 GCF_002007445.2 Ailuropoda melanoleuca
GGCTCTCTCCCCGCCGAGCTCCTTGGTGCTTCTCACTGGCCGCCTGTATCCACACTTCTCTCCCTCCGATGAATTCCCCACGCCACATCTTGAGTGGTCTTTTATTTATTTATTTATTTTTTGGGAGGGCTGAAAGGCCTTTTTATTTATTTACTTTTATTTTCCTTTTAAAGATTTTATTTATTTATTTGAAAGACAGTGAGCGAGCACAAGCAGAGGGAGGAGCAGAGGGAGAGGGAGAAGCAGACTCCCCGCTGAGCAGGGAGCCGTATGTGCTCTATCCCAGGACCCCGGGATCCTGACCTGAGCTGAAGGCAGATGCTTAGCCCACTGAGCCACCCAGGTGACCCCCAAGTGGTCTTATAAATGCATAATTTTGATTGTGTGTCTCTTATACACACACAGCCCAACACACACACACCCTGCCCTATCCTATCTAAAATCTCCCATCTCATCCCATTAGGACATGATCTCAGTTCTCCCAGTATATTCAAGGCCCCATGGGACCAGGGTGGCTGTCTCTTGGGCCCTATTTCCCTTCGTCCCCTCCTTGTCCCCATGCCACAGCCACCTGGCTTCTCTTCAGTAGCTCAAACACACCGGTCCGTCCTCTTCCAGGCCTCTGCTTGGCATGTGTGATTTCCTCTGCCCAGAGCCCTCCACCTCGCCCTGGCCTTCCTCCTCTTCCCCCAGCAGTCCTTCACGTTTGGCTCTGGGTTAATTCAGAGGCAGCCCTCGGGTAAGCAAGGTTCCCCTTCAGGTATTTGTCATGCTGGGTCTCGCCTTCCGTGCGCGCCCACGGCCCCCACTAAAACCAGGGGCACGTAGCAGGTCCTTAGTCAATGTCAGGTGAATGAATGACCATAGTTATGATTAACAGGATTCGGTATCCAGTGAGAACTATCAAAGAGACTCCACATTCCCAAACAGAAAAAT
>NW_023233127.1:0-936 GCF_002007445.2 Ailuropoda melanoleuca
TGCTATGAACATTGGGGTGCATGTGCCCCTTCTTTTCACTACATCTGTATCTTTGGGGTAAATGCCTAGTAGTGCAATTGCTGGATCATAGGGTAAGTCTATTTTAATGTCTTGAGGAACCTCCATACTGTTTTCCAGAGTGGCTGTACCAGCTTGCATTCCTACCAACAGCGTAAGAGGGTTCCCTCTTTCTCCATATCCTCTCCAACACTTGTTGTTTCCTGTCTTGTTCAGTTTTGCCATCCTAACTGGTGTAAGGTGGTATCTCATTGTAGTTTTGATTTGTATTACCCTGATATCTAGTGATGCTGGACATTTTTTCATGTTTCTGTTAGCCATTTGTATGTCTTCTTTGGAGAAGTGTCTGTTCATGTCTTCTGACCATTTATTGACTGGACTATTTGCTTTTTGGGTGTTGAATTTGAGAAGTTCTTTTTAGATCTTGGATACCAGCCCTTTATCCATAACGTAATTTGCAAATATCTTCTCCTATTCCATGGGTTGCCTTTTAGTTTTGTTAACTTTTTCCTTTGTGCAAAAGCATTTTATCTTGATGAAATCCCAAATGTTCATTTTTGCTTTTGTTTCCCTTTCCATTATAGACATGTCTTGAAAAAGGTCGCTGGGGCCAATATCAAAGAGGTTACTGCTTATGTTCTCTTCTAGGATTTTGATGGATTCCTGTCTTACCTTTAGGTCTTTCATCCATTTTGAGTTTATCTTTGTGTAAGGTATAAGAGAATGGTTCAGTTTCATTCTTCTGCATATGGCTGTCCAATTTTCCAACCGCCATTTATTGAAGAGACTGTCTTTTATCCATTGGATATTCTTTCCTGACTTGTCGAAAATTAGTTGGCCATAGAGTTGAGGGTCCATTTCTGGGTTCTCTATTCTGTTCCATTGGTCTATGTGTCTGTTTTTGTGCCAATACCATGC
>NW_023233128.1:0-936 GCF_002007445.2 Ailuropoda melanoleuca
ACGGCCTCCTGCATCTGCGCGCACCACCCCTCGCCCCTGGTCTACCTCCAGGTCTCTGTCCGGGCTCTGGTCTGTGGCTGATGCCACCGCCATCTCTGGGATGAGCTGTTGTGTGTGTCAGGTCTCACCGTGGCTGTAGCTTCTCCCCGGGCGCCTTCCGTGACGTGAGTCCTGGGAAGTGTCCCTCCCTCAAGCCTCCTTGGAACCCCGAACTTCGTCAACCACGGTTGCAGAGTGACTGCCAAGTGCTAGCTGGGCACGGCCGCATCTGTCCCTCAGTCTGTGGCCATGGGCCCGGGGACTGTGTCTCTGCCCTCTGCCCGTTACCCTCCGCGAACACCCCATGCCCAGCACCCGCCCCAGGCATGCCACAGCAGGTGGGCAATGGGCAGGTTTGTCCTCGGGACCCGAGCGGTCAGTGCTGGGGCTTGGCTAAGTGTCTTCTCCAGCCGCAGTTGGTAGAAGATGGAGCAGCCATCCCCAAGTCATGTGTGATGGAAGGAGGAGGAGGGATCAGAAGGGTACTGGGGACAGAGACTCAGAGCCTTTCCTCTCAGGCCAGGGCTGGGCCACCAGGCCCTTCTTCGTCCTTGGGTCCTACACCCAGGTGGGGCGCTGGCCACTGACCAGGGAACCAGTGCTGCACAGGCCGCAGTGTCCCTGGGGCTGCAGCCCTGGGCTGTCCCCTGTGGCTGCCCAGACACCGGGGCCACCGCCCCCAGCAGATGGTTCCGCACAAGGGCTTAGTTGCAGCAAGTCTCACCATCTCAGAGTAAGACGCCTGGGTCGGGCACCGTTGTGACCCTGTCCTCCCCAGCCCACTGTGCCTGCCCGTGCCTGGGCCTTCCAGCCTCCTGCCTGCGGCCCACCCGTGGTGACTGCAGGGGTCCGAGGTGGACGCCGAGCCCACCAGACAGCAAGTCTGCAAGCACGTGG
>NW_023233129.1:0-936 GCF_002007445.2 Ailuropoda melanoleuca
GTAGTGACAGAATTTACTGGTGAAGTAAGAGAATCAGGACTCATTGCCCATTCACTCAACTAATTGTTGCTACTGTGTGCATTTTAGTGCATGCAGTTTCTGCAAAACAGTTTTTAATGAGGCCATTAGTCTTTTTTTAATATTATTTCCCCAATTCCCTTCTATATTCTTTAACAGCCTAATCAGCAAAATCATTTACAAAACCACTTTATAAAGTGAAACAGTTAACTGTAATGTGGTATCAATGGACTTAATGTTATACCTTTAATATGTGTATATTGTACTACTCAAAGGGAGTCAAGTCCATATATTTATTCAGTAAATAATAATAATGGTTTTAATAAGGTATTATGCATATTTGATGAGTTTTTAATGTAAAGCATATTTCCTAATATAGAAAATATACCAAAAGCCATCTTTCAACTCTAGTAATTATCTTCCCTAGAATCTTAAGAGCAGGAGCTTCCAAATGAATGCTAATGAATTATACATCAATTAATTCTTTTAGAAGTATCCCATACATCCAAAAGAGTTAATATTGAATATGAAATAGACATGCAAATTAACTGTGGTAAGGCATTAAAAGTATATAAATGTTGGCCAAAATGGTTAACTATTCCCAATGAAAGAGGATAACTGCAATTCAACAGTTTTAAATTCTAGGCCCAAGGGTAACAAAAATATATATCAAAATAGGATGGTCTTCACTAAAATCTTCAGACAAATCATTGTTTTACAGGATGACACTATACAAATAATACTTCTAGGGCCTAACACTGTTATCAACAAAATAACAAAAGTCTAGAGCCAATGCAAAGCTCACATGAACACTTTATATTTTAAATAACACAAAATGCTTATAATCTTGGGTATTATGCTTTCATTTCAATAATATTAAAACTTCAATTTGGTTTAAAATATTCCAGTGGGAAAATT
>NW_023233131.1:0-1057 GCF_002007445.2 Ailuropoda melanoleuca
ATTAAAATCTTTAAAAAAAGAACTAAACATTTTTATGCAAGTATTTTTTATCATATTTATACTCAATTTTTTTAAAAAATTTTTTGAGGTTGCGATGACTGAGGAGGGCTGATGACAGGCTACTGTAAATCTGGATGAGAAACACTGGTCACTGAACTCAAAAGATGGCTGTGGAAGGAAAGTGTTGGGGACAGTGTGTAGGGAACAAATTTAAAAACTATTGAGAAAACAGGGTACCTGAGTGGCTCAATTGGTTAAGTGTCTGACTTGGGCTTATGTCATGATCTATAGCCCCATATGGAGCCCCATACAGAGCACATCAGGTTCCCTGCTCAGTGGGGAGTTTGCTTGGCCTTCTGCCCTCCCCCCACTCATTCTCTCCCTCTCTCTCTCTCTCAAATAAATAAAATCTTAAGAAAAAATTGAGAAAACAGATAACAACAGTAGCATTTTTTCCCACAATAATTTAGAAGTGCAAGTCTTTGATATAATTTTCTGTTATATTTTGATAATCATTTTTAAAAAATATTTTATTTATTTATTTATTTGAGAGAGAGAGAGAGAATGTCAGCGGGGGGAAGGGGGAGGGAGGAAAAGAGGGAGAAGGACAAGCAGATTCTGTGTTGAGTGCAAAGCCAGTAAATCAGAGAGCCTGAGGGTTGTCATGGGAACTCTATCACATGACCTTAATGTATTAATCATAATTATTTTGTATTTCCTTTCTGATAACTCCAACATGTGTACCATATCTGAGTCTAGTTCAGATGACTGTGTTGTCTTTTCCCACTATGTGTTCTTGCCTTTTTGCATACCTTATGATATTTTGTTGAGAGCTGTACATGTTATCTTGGGAAATAGGAAATAAAGTAAATTGGCCTTCAGTGCAAGGATTTATANACTTATGATATTTTGTTGAGAGCTGTACATGTTATCTTGGGAAATAGGAAATAAAGTAAATTGGCCTTCATTGCAAGGATTTATATTCGTCTGTCTTGGAATTGGACTCTGTTTAACATTTGTTGTAGTTAATAGGTGTCAGAGGCTTCAAATTATCCTA
>NW_023233132.1:0-171 GCF_002007445.2 Ailuropoda melanoleuca
ATCCTTCCAATTTCAATGTTGTTGGCCATGACCTCTCCCTTTTCACTCATAATTTTAATAATTTCGGTCCTCTCTTTGTATGGAACCAGAAAAGGCCCCGAATCTCCAAGGAACTGTTGAAAAGGAAAAACAAAGCTGGGGGCATCACAATGCCGGATTTCGAGCTGTACT
>NW_023233132.1:423-603 GCF_002007445.2 Ailuropoda melanoleuca
ACTCCAAATGGATGAAAGACCTCAATGTGAGACAGGAATCCGTCAAAAATCTAGAGGAGAACATAGGCAACAACTTCTATGACATCAGCCAGAGGAAACTTTTTCACGACACATCTCCAAAGGCAAGAGAAACAAAAGATAAAATGAACTTATGAGACTTTATCAAGATAAAAAGCTTCT
>NW_023233133.1:0-936 GCF_002007445.2 Ailuropoda melanoleuca
GGATGCCTTTCTAAGTATGTAGAGAAATATTTATTTATATACCTGACTAGACAGGAGAATTAATGTCATCAAGTGACACTTATGAGACATTCTGAAATCATTTCTTCATTCATTTACAATGATGTAATCAGCATTAATAATAGCCATAGAGGACACGATGTCATAGAGAAATAGACCACTTAGCTCACAAACATGCTATCATAACCAAGAAATACAGGTAATGTTATTCCATTCTAAGGGTGTATGCCATGGAGACTGTTAATTCAGAGTCTAACTCATTTTACTATAAACACATCCCCAAGTTATAGTAACATGGGAATTTGGGAGCATGCAATTTGGTAAAATTCTTCTCCCACTAGGCTTTTGAGAAGCTCTAGATGTATTCTCAGCAGACAAACCACCACACATAAAGTCCACAGGACCAAAGTATCTAAGGAAGGCTTTATTGAAGATTCCCTCTCTGAGCAGGGAGAATGAGATTTATGACCTCTGCACAACAGACTGCACAGTGACATTTCAGTAGAATGATTGTTGTTACTCTCTATTCTAAAGCAAAGGGGCATTTCTAGGGAATCACAGAGTAGCAGCAAGGGGTGTATACTGCTGCCCTGACTCATGGGCAATTTTCCACCCGGTTATACTCAGCTTCATCTTGTTCAGCTAATTAATCTTTCCTTTCACGGATTTATCTCCTGGTACCTCCCCTCCCAACACATACACACAACACAGACACACCCTGAGAATACTTAAATGTCTGTGCATATTTTCTTAATTGGATCATATTCTCAGGTGCAGATTCTTTCTCATATCATTTTTATTTGTTTTTTAAACAACCACTTAAAATTTATTTTAGTGACTAAATGCTACTTTCCAGATGTCTGGGAAGAATAAAAAAAAAAGTGAAAAAAAAAAAAAAAAATGTTTCACCAAAGGAAA
>NW_023233134.1:0-936 GCF_002007445.2 Ailuropoda melanoleuca
GTTTGTATTTTCTTAACTCTTTTGCATGTGTTCATATACATTTTAATATTTAATTATCGTAATGTTTGAATTTCCTTTGAATATAGAATTTTTTATATGTGCACTACATTGAAGTTAGAATTTATCAGTTGACTTTATAAGAATAATTACTAAAATTTGTAATTATTCAGACACACAAACAAAAAGGTAGTTATATATACTGAGCTCTAAATTCCACAGAAGTGTAAATTTAATATACTTTACGGTTTTTTCATGTAATCTTTCTGAGAATCCTTGTGTAATTTGACAATAGTATCAAGTCTAAAGAAAAAAAAATCTCTCCATTCATTCCTTTTCTTGCATGTTGTGCCTGGCAGTGGTTTGTTTTTTTCTTTTTTCTTCTATGGTACTCCTTTTGAATATTTTTTTCAACAGCAGAGATTTATTCTAGTAAACAGGCACTCATCACATGATCTGGAAAGTACTGATTTCTGCTCAATCTGCCATAAATACAATTAAGCTGTTCTGTTTCTAGGGTCGGCCACCATTGCTTTCTGAAAAAGGAGGTCTCTAAATTTCTAGTTTGAAGCTAAGCTATTTTTTCCTAACTGGCTCTTTTGTGTTGAATCAAAACATGCTATACAGTTGGCTGTCATACTGGTAGAATTTCCAAAGTTCAAGCTCACATTGCTCACGTCAACTTTACTTAACGGAATATACACAGTGGATTTATTCAAAACAATGTACTATTGTCTCTGGAGGTATTTTGTTGTATCAGCACTGTTCTGGTTATAAATTATGATTATCATGATTATTAAATTTGTAGCAAAATGGATCCTGGCTTTATATATTTAGTTCTATTTTAATTACATTTTTCATATTGTAAGGAAAATATGAAAGTGTTGAGAAGTCAAAAATGCCAAAAACGTGAGTTCTTATCTCAAAACACATTTTGTC
>NW_023233136.1:0-5126 GCF_002007445.2 Ailuropoda melanoleuca
TGAAGATGTTTGCACAGATGTCTAAGAAAACATAAGGAAAGTGCCATATACAGAGTTCTAAGAAAGAACACTGTAGAGAAAGCATCTTGCATCTCAGAGCCCTCTGTCATAAAAACGGAAGCATGTGCAAAAGCATATATGAAAACAGATGAATAAAGCACGTTGCTTCACTCTATAGAATAGCGCTGTATAGACACCATGTCTCAACTCACAGCTTCTCTACTGAAAATGGAAGCCTTGGCAAGTTTGTGTGCAGGCATGTAAAGAAAGTGCCATCTACCTAATTCTGGGAACCAAATCTGTGTAGATAGAATACGATATCAAACCCATCTCCTGACAAATGGATCAACCAGGGTATTCTTCCCTGTGTGTTGAACCTTCAAGGAAAGTGCCATAAACTTAATAGTAGTTGAGAGCACTGGGGAGATTGCATCTTACAACTCACAAATCCTGTCATGAAGATGGAAACATTCGCAAAGTTTTGCTGAAAGCATAAGGAAAGTGGCAGAGACTAAGCTTCAAGAAAGGACCATACTGAATCCATCCTTCAAGGCACGTCTTCTTTCTTGAAGTTGGAAACATACTCAGAAGTGTGTTTCTCAGCATAAAGGAATTATCGTATGCTTAACTTTATGAGAGAACTCCATAGAAAAGCCTCTGAAACTCACATCTTTTCTCATGAGGCTGGAAGCATTGGCTCGAGGGTGAGGGAACGTTTTAAGAAATGTTCATTCCACTCTGGGCACCAAGGCTCTGTATAGAGAATGATCTTCAAACATCCTGATGCGTGAAGAGAGAAGATTTTAAAATATCTGTGTTGAACAGTAAGAGGATTGCCATAGATATTGGGGTTAAGATGGTGGAGGAGTAGGGGACCCCTTTTCCAGCCAGTCCCCTGAGTTGAGCTGGATAGGTACCAGAAAAGCAGGAACATCCATGGAATCAGCCTGAGACACAGGAAGATACATCTGGATGTCTACAAATGAACATCTCCAGCGCTGAGTATCAAGGTACAAAGCAGGGAGCTGTGAAACTGTGCACAGATATCAGAAGCTAAACAGAAGGGGGAGGGAGCCTCTGTGTCAGGGTGCTGGGAAGCGGTAGCCACCTGCACGGGGGAGCGGACAGACCATGGACCGCACCCTTGAGACAGCAGAACGGGAGCTCTGGGAGCACATGTGGGGTGGCTGGTGGCTGCCGGGCCACCTGCACGGGGAAGCAGGCGGACTCACGGATGGCACCCGTGAGACTGCAGACTGAGAACGGGAGCTCTGGGAGTGCGTGCAGGGCAGCTGTTGGGCCACCGGCACTGGGGAGCGGGCAGACCGTGGACCCACACCCCGGAAAATTCAGACTGAGTCCGTGAGCTGGGAGCATGTGCCACTAAGCATCTCACGGAGCTCCAGACCTCCGGTGTGCTCACTGGATCGAGGCTGAGACCGGGAGCTCTGGGAGCGTGCGCGGGGCGGCTGGCAGCTGGTGGCTGGAGGACCACCTGCACGGGGGAGCAGGCGGACTTGCAGTCAGCACCCGTGAGACACCAGACTGAGACAGGGAGCTCCGGGAGCCCGTGCGGGGTGGTTGGTGACTGGCAGCTGGCAGGGTTGGAAACACAAAGTACAGAGACGCGCCACCCCTGGAAGTGAGGGCTAGGATGCCAGGTGAGGGGCGCACAGCCTGGGATGCTGCAGGTTTGAGGAGCACCAACAGAAACAGAGTTAAAGTGGCCAGAACATCAGTGGAGAATGATCCGCGATCCCTCTGTTCTGAGACAGAGGCTGAATTTCAGCCGCTGCTGCTCTGACTCTCAGAAGAGGCATAGCAAACCACCAGGGAAAGCCACCAGAGAACAAAAGCCCAGAAATAGCAGCTCACAGGGTGCCCATCCCCATCCCCCCTCACAGGGGACAGGGAGACTCAACCAAAACAGGGTTATCTGAGTACCCGACAGCAGGCCCCTCCCCCAGAAGGCAGGCTGAAAAATCAAGAAGCCCACAACCCGGAGCGCCTGGGTGGCACAGTCATTAAGCGCCAGTCTTTAGATTAGGGTGTGATCACAACGTTCTGGAAAGGAGTCCCTCATTGTTCTTCTCCACCGGAAGCCTGATTCTTCCTCTCCCACTCCACTGCTTGGGTTCCCTTTCATGCTGACTGTCTGTCTCTCTCCCTCAAATAAATAAATTAAATCTTTAAGGAAGAAGCCCACATCCCTAAGATCTCTATAAAACAAGGGCGCACAGCCTGGGTCCCAGTCAACAACTTGGGCTCAGGACAACCCCGCAATCTCTCTTCATCAGAATGACGAGAAGGAAAAATCCCCCTCAGCAAAGAAAAGACAATGAGTCTGTTGCCTCTGCCACAGAATTAATACATATGGATGTATCCCAATTATCAGAAATGGAATTCAGAGCAACAATGGTCAAGATGATGAGTAGACTTGAAAAAAGTATTAACGAAAATGTTAGTGAGAATATAGAATCCCTAAGGGCAGAAATGAGAGTGAATCTGTCAGAAATTAAAAATTCTATGAGCCAAATGCAGTCAAAACTAGAGGCTCTGACGGCCATGGTCACCAAAGCAGAGGAACGCATTAGCGAATTGGAGGATGGGTTAGTAGAAGAAAAAACGAAAATAGAACCTGGTCTTAAAAAAATCCATGCCCACAAATGTAGATTATGGGAGAATACTGACTCTATGAAAGGATCCAATGTCAGAATCATCAGCAACCCTGAAGGAGTGGAGAAAAACAGAGGTCTAGAAGAGATATTGGAACAAATTGTAGCTGAAAACATCCTTAATCTAGCAAGGGAAACAAGCATTCGTGTCCAAGAGACAGAGAGGACCCCATCCAAGCTCAACCAGGGCAAACCTACGCCACGTCACGTCATAGTGCAATTCGCAAATATTAGATCCAAGGATACAGTATTGAAAGCGGCCAGGGCAAAGAAATTTCTCACGTACCAAGGCAAAGTGTCTACAGAGACCTGGAATGAGAGAAAGGCTTGGGGGGCCATTTTTAAAGCTCTTTCAGAGAAAAACATGCAGCCAAGGATCCTTTATCCAGCAAGGCTGTCATTCAGAATTGATGGAGAAATAAAGACGTTCCAGAATTGCCAGACATTAACCAATTTTGTAACCATGAAACCAGCCCTACAGGAGATATTAAGGGGGTTCTATAAAGATAAAAAGGCCCCAAGAGTGATACAGAGTAGAAAGTCACAACCGATTCAAACAAAGACTTTACTGACAACATGGCAACATTAAAATCATATCTTTCAGTATGCAGTGTTAACGTTAACGGTTTAAACTCTCCCATAAAACGCCACAGGGTTGCAGATTGGATAAAAAGACATGACCCATCCATTTGCTGTCTACAAGAGACTCATGTTGAACCCAAAGATGCATTCAGACTTAGAGTAAGGGGATGGAGTACCATCTTCCATGCAAATGGACCTCAAAAGAAAGCTGGAGTAGCAATTCTCATATCAGATAGACTGGATTTTAAACTAGAGGCCATAGAGAGAGATACAGAAGGGCACTATATTATTCTTAAAGGAAGTATTCAACAAGTGGATATGACAATTATTAATATATATGCCCCCAACAGGGGAGCAGCAAGATACACAAGCCAACTCTTAACCAAAATAAAGAGACATATAGATAAGAACACAGTAATCAGTAGGGGACCTCAACACACCACTATTAGAAAAAGACAGAACACCCTGGCAAAAACTAAGAAAGAATCAAAGGCTTTGAATGCCATACTCGACGAGTTGGACCTCATAGATATATATAGAACACTACACCCCAGAACCAAAGAATACTCATTCTATTCAAATGCCCATGGAACATTCTCAAGAATAGATCATGTCCTGGGACACAAAACAGGTCTTAACCAATACCAAAACATTGAAATTATCCCATGCATATTCTCAGACAACAACGTTCTGAAATTGGAGCTCAACAACAAGGAAAAACCTGGAAGAAACTCAAACACTTGGAGGCTAAGAACCATCCTGCTCAAGAATGACTCGATAAACCAGGAAATCAAAAAACAAATTAAACAATTTATGGAGACCAACGAGAATGAATACACAACGGTCCAAAACCTATGGGATACTGCAAAGGCAGTCCTAAGGGGGAAATACATAGCCATCCAAGCCTCACTCAAAAGAATAGAAAAATCTAAAATGCAGTTTCTATATTCTCACCTCAAGAAACTGGAACAGCAACAGAGGGACAGGCCTAACCCACTGACAAGGAAGGAGTTGACCAAGATTAGAGCAGAAATNGCAGAAATCAATGAATTAGAAAACAGAAGTACAGTAGATCAAATCAACAGGACTAGAAGCTGGTTCTTTGAGAGAATCCATAAAATTGGCAGACCACTGGCAANTTAGAAATTCATACCCATCTAAGCCTCACAAAAAGAATAGAAAAATCAAAAATGCAGTTTCTGTATTCTCACCTCGGGAAGCTGGAACACCAACAGAGGGACAGACCTAACCCACTCACAAGAAAGCAGTTGACCAAATTTAGAGCAGAAATCAATGAATTAGAGACCAGAAGCACAGTAGAGCAGATCAACAGGACTAGAAGCTGGTTCTTTGAGAGAATCCATAAAATTGATAGACCACTGGCAAAACTTGTCCAAAAACAAAGAGAAAGGACNGGCAAGGAGAAAGGACCGAGATTATTAAAATTATGACTGAAAAGGAGAGGTCACGACCAACAATATTGAAATTGGAAGGATTATTAGAAATTTTTATCAACGGGTATATGCCAAAAAATTAAGCAATCTGGAAGAGATGGAGGCCTTTCTGGAAACCTATAAACTACCAAAACTGAAACAGGAAGAAATAGGTTTCTTAAACAGGCCAATTGACTATGAAGAGATTGAGTCAGTGATAAACAACCTTCCAAATAATAAAACTCCAGGCCCAGACGGTTTTCCTGGGGAATTCTACCAAACATTCAAAGNTATAAAACTCCAGGCCCAGATGGTTTTCCTGGGGAATTCTACCAAACATTCAAAGAAGAAATAATATTCTCCTAAAGCATTTTCAAAAAATAGAAACAGAAGGAAAGCTACCAAACTCATTCTATGAGGCTAATATTACCTTGAT
>NW_023233137.1:0-936 GCF_002007445.2 Ailuropoda melanoleuca
GGTCAAATAATAAAGACCAGGTGGTGTCCTAGATTGGGGGTGTAAGGGAGAGAGAAGTTAAAGAAGACTCTCAGGCTTCTAGACAGTGGATAGAAACACTACAACTGGATAATGTTACTATTCACCAAAGTATACAAGAGGGCCAGTTGGGAGTAAGAAATTCGTGTTTAGTTCTAAGCTTGTAAAGTTTGAGGTGCTTGGTAACACCAATATAAGCATGCTATTGAGGCCATTTTATATAATAACATGAAGCTCAGAAGATGGATCTGGTCTGGCAAATAAATGTAAAAGTCTCATAAAGATGAGATCATCTGGGAAAGTTATAGAAGCAAAAGAGCACCTGCACTTGTGTCAGAAGGGACCCCAAACTTTAGCATCCTAGGAGATGCCTTCTGTTTCCATGTAAAAAAGAGTAGGTATATCAGACACCACAAGTACCCCTGCAACAACCAGGAGAAGATGTATAAATCATGCACTTTTTTGGAAAGAAATCTGAATACTGTATAAACAGTGAGAAGCAAATGAATTGAAAATTCTAGGACAAGAAAGCCCATCCAATTTGAATTGGCCATTACTAACCATTTTCTAAACTGGAGCCTTTGCAGAGTTTGATCATAGACTGACTATCAAGTTTGGTTTACATAGATTTAATAAAACAGGAGGAAAAAAAGAGAGAGAGAGACCATGGCAGACAAATGGGCATGAAGTTGAAAACTTGGAGAGCCTTGAATGAGCAGCCAGTTTTCCCCATTGGGGCATTGTCTGGGCTTCAAGTTGTGTTCCACATGCTTGAGGAATAGAAAGCATCTGCTAAAAGACAAAAGGAACTCTCTTATAACCTTTCAGTGCTCCATAGGCAAAGCCCTACCAGAAGGAGAGACCTGACTCAAACACACACTTGTCTCTCAAACACACACTTGTCTCTCAATCAGACAC
>NW_023233138.1:0-936 GCF_002007445.2 Ailuropoda melanoleuca
CTCTTTCTCTCTGTCCATATTGGAATAGTCACTAAGACCTACCACCTAAAGCTATTGCTCAGACTTACCACCATTTCTGTTTTCCCTATCATTATGCTTGTCCTCTCATTGGTCCTCTTACAGATTAACATAATAGCACAATGATAATAATGTGTGCTAGGCACTGTGCTGAACTATATGTATTTTCTTCTTTCACATATTCCTTTTAAAAACCATTTGAGACAATATTATTTTCCTGTTTTATAAAGTAGCTAGATTAATTGCCTAACCTGATAAAGACCTTAAAATCAGCTCTTTCTGATTCTGGTGCTTACGTCTTAGCAATTACATGTAAAATTCCACTGTATTATCTCCTTTCTTCTAGTTGGATTTTCCATTTCCAAATTTCATCTAATGTTCTTCAGTAGCATTACTAGTCATATTTGTCTTTTATTGATAAGTAACAAATTACCACAAATTTAGCAGCTTGAAACAACACATTTGCTTTCTCATGGTTTCTGTGGGTGGGGTGTCTTGGCACAGCTGAACTGGATCCTCTTCTTAGGGTCTCAAGAGCTGCATTCAGGGTGTTGACTGAGTTCTCACCTGAGGTTCAAGACACTTTTCCAAACGCTCAGGGTTACTGGATGTAAGCGTTTCCTCGTAAATATAGGACTGAGAGCTTTAGTTCTTTTCTCAGTGCCTGCAGGCCATCAACAGTTCCTTGCCATGTGGACTCCCCCAACATGGCCACTTACTTCATCAAGTCAGCAAGGACATTCTCTCTAGTGAGTCATTAGCAGGATTCAGTTTTATGTAATGAAATATAGTCACAGGAGTAATGAGAAGCAAGTTAACAGGCCCCACTCCACTTTGGGGGAGGAATTGCACTAAAGCATAAACAAATGCCAGAAGATGGGTATCATGGGAGGCTCACCCTAAAGTCTGTTGACCCTG
>NW_023233139.1:0-936 GCF_002007445.2 Ailuropoda melanoleuca
GACCATTTGTTTATACTATACACAAAAATAGACTCAAAATGGATGAAAGACCTAAATTTGAGACAGGAATCCATCAAAATGCTAGAGGAGAACACATAGCAACCTTGTGACCTTGGCCGCAGCAACTTCTTGCTAGACATGTCTCCAAAAGGAAGGGACCAAAGTAAAAAATGAACTCTTGGGACTTCATCAAGATAAAAAGCCTTTGCCCAGTAAAGGAAACAGTGGACAAAACCAAAAGACAACTAACACAATGGGAGAAGATATTTGTAAAAGTCTTATCAGATAAAGGGCTGATATCCAAAGTCTATAAAGAGCTTATCAAATTCAAAACCCAAAAAACAAATAATCCAATCAAGAAGTGGACAAAGACATGAACAGACACTTCTCCAAAGAAGACATCCACAAAGCCAATAGACATATGAAAAAACACTGAATGTCACTGGGCATCAAGGAGCTATAAATCAAAACCACAGTGAGATACCACCTCACACCAGTCAGAATAGCTAAGATTACCAAGTCAAGAAATGGCAGATGTTGGCAAGGATGCAGAGAAATGGGAAGCTTCTTACACCGTTGGTGGGAATGGAAGCTGGTGCAGCCACTCTGGAAAACAATATGGAGGTTCCTCAAAAAGTTGAAAATAGAGCTACCCTATGACCCACCAATGGCACTACTGTGTATTACCCCAAAGATACAAATGTAGTGATCCAAAGGGGCAACTGCACCCCAATGGTTATAGCATCAAAGTCCACAACAGCCAAACTATGGAAAGAGCCCAGATGTCCATCAACAAATGAATGGATCGAGTAGATGTGGTGAATATGTATACAATGGAATACTACTCGGCCATCAAAAAATGAAATCTTGCCATTTGCAATAATGTGGATGGAACTAGAGGGTATTATGCTAAGCAAAATAAGTCAATCAGAGAAA
>NW_023233140.1:0-936 GCF_002007445.2 Ailuropoda melanoleuca
CACAACGCCGGGATCACGCCCTGAGCCGAAGGCAGACGCTTAACCGCTGTGCCACCCAGGCGCCCCAAGGTGTCTTTTCTTTTAAGGGAAAAAAAGTGGTAAAGAATCTTTAAAACTTCTTTAGCTATTAAGTCTCTTGGTCTATTTCCCCTGGCTCTATAGCTTGTGCTAATTAAAACAGTTTCAACAGAGGATCTTAGAGTGCAGCTTTCTTTTTTTTTCCCCCGCCTGTGTTGGCTCTCATGTTCTTTGCTTAAATGATTAATAATCATTACTATCTGTTATGCAGCATGGGGGAGAAGAGTGAGTAATCTCGGATCCCAGGACATTTGCACCATGCCTGTCCCCTTTGCATAAGCTTTCATCTGAGGCTCTTCGGTAGCTGGCACTGGCGTGTGCATGAGCCACCCTCAGCCTTCAGTGTTTATTAACTATAAAAAAGAGCCCCATCTGATGCACCAGCTGGGGGCAAATACTGCTGATGGGAAGTAATTTCCCGGAAGAACAGTAATGAAGACAGTGAGGGGAGGGGGACGGGGAGGAAAGAAAACCACAAAGTTCATTTAGATTGAGAAATCTCTGCTGGATCAAAACACAAAATCTAAGTGTCTGTTACATTACCACAAAGCCAGACTTCGGGGTCACAAACAGCAAAGGATTTCAGGAACCCCATGGCAAACCTATGAATGTGAAACAGGAGGGTTTATAGTCTCAGATAGGTTTGAAAATTTCTGCTCTGACCACAGTGCAGGGTAGGAGCAAAACTACACATATTTAATCGTAACAGGCCCCTCTTCTTGTTTACGACAATAAACTACTGGGCAGTCTGTACCTCAACAGGGTGACGAACGGCCTGTCAAGAATCGGGGCACCTGGGTGGCTCAGTCGTTAAGCGTCTGCCTTTGGCTCAGGGCGTGATCCCGGCGTTATGGGATC
>NW_023233141.1:0-936 GCF_002007445.2 Ailuropoda melanoleuca
TGGTGGAGAAAACCACAGCTCGGAACAGGTGAGGGACGTGCGCCAGTGCTCCCGTGCGGGCTGTCCTGCCTTCCCGGCCTATCTGTTGGCCTTCCACGGGGCCTCCCACACCTGTCCCCCTTCATGCGCGGCTTCCCCGAGGGGAATTTCACGCATCTGTAGGGACGCTGATGAAGCGTGAGCTTGAGAACCCCTCACTGGCACAGCCCCTTCCTTCCAAGGCCCCGGGAAGGACCCTAACAACGTGTTCTCAGGTTCCTGTGCTTACAGTTTGCAAGAGGGAGACCTTTAGGCGGCAGTCGCTAGGTCCTGCTCTCTGTTCCCATACCCACGCCCCTCCTTCTGGAGGTTTGGAGGGGTCGTGGCTGTGATGTGCGCCATGTACCGCGAGGTGATTCCCGATCATCCCAGTGTAGACGTGGCTTCCTGGGCATTTCCTTCCAACAGCTATTCCAGCCGACCCAGCTTCACTACAGGAAGGTGCGGGAACAGAAGCTGCGTCACCACATGAACAGCCTGGTGCCCGTCGTTGGAAGAGCAACAGGGCTCGACACGGATGGAGTCAGAAGCCAGTCCTCAGACGCACAGAATTATAAGCTGAAGATTCAGTTCTCAAGGCCAAAAAAGCGGGAGAAAAACTAGTACACAGATGCATCAGTGCATCAAACCGTGGTTTTCTAGATTCTGCAATATTTGTCCACATCTAAAAAATGGGTAGTTTGTTGCATCTTGTAAAATTCTAATTAAATTAATAATATAAGAATCCTCACTATAAAGCTGACGTTGCTCTCCACTGTCCCTAGGAGGAAGTCTGTGCTCGCCCTTCTGGCCTCGCCCCCTCCCCTGTCTTGACGGCTGCTCTCTGTCCTTCCTCACAAAGCTCTCTTCTACCCCAGAGCCTCACAGCCTCCCCGCTTTACCTGGAATGCCCCCCCC
>NW_023233142.1:0-936 GCF_002007445.2 Ailuropoda melanoleuca
GCCCCTCTGCGCTTCCTGTCCCGAGGCCCCATCACATGCCCCCCACCCCGTTCCCACCCCTGCAGGGGTGCTTCAGGACCAGTCGTTCAGTCCAGGGCTATCCCTCCAGTGAGGGTTTCAAAACAGGGGTGGGGAAAGGCTGTGACACGATGCTGACCTTGCATTCCCCACTTCCCCTCACCAGAATCCCTGGACAATGTCATCGTCCTCCCCCCGGGACCCCTTGATGCCACAGCTCCCGTCTGGCCTCCAACTGGAGAAGACCCAGCCAACACCCCACCTGCCCACAGCGTCCCTGTGCCAGCCACAGAGCTGGGCTCCACTGAGCTGGTGACCACCAAGACGGCCGGCCCGGAGCAACAGTAGCCTGGGAGGGGGCAGTGTCAGCCAGGGGCTTGGAGGCCGGATCTGGCTCTTCACCCCCATACCCACCTGCCCCTTCTCTGGGAACCATGCTGCTCTCCAGTAACCCTGCAGAACCACAGACTACAGGCCACAGGGCTCAGACAGCATGGCGTTCTATGGCGTGTTAGCATTTGGCTTAAAATCAGACCATCTTTGGCAGCCCTCGAAGGTTGTGGCTGAGCTCCTGTGCTTTTGAGCGGCTGGGGCACACCGCGTAGGGAGCTTTCCTTTAAGTGCAGGGAAGCCACCATCGACCAGAATGAATCTAGGAAAAGGATGAAGTGGGAGGATGCTTAATTTATAGCTGGGTGTTGTATTTCTTTAATACTTGCTCTCAGAGCTGTCCTGCTTTACCTGATGCAAATGGCAGCAATGAGTAACCAACTGACTGGTTTGCTTCAGGATTTAATACAAGATGATTTTGATTTTAACAAAGAGCCTGGATTGTGCTAATTCTCAGGTATCTGTACCCTAGGGTCAACCCTGAGCTTGGCCCAATCTTCTAGGACCTACGATGCCATTTTCACCCTC
>NW_023233143.1:0-640 GCF_002007445.2 Ailuropoda melanoleuca
TAAGAGTTGGCTTGTGTATCTTGCTGCTCCCCTGTTGGGGGCATATATATTTATAATTGTCATATCCACTCTTTTAATGCTTCCTTTAAGTATAATATAGTGCCCTTCTGTGTCTCTCTCTATGGCCTCTAGTTTAAAATCCAGTCTATCTGATATGAGAATTGCTACTCCAGCTTTCTTTTGAGGTCCATTTGCGTGGGAGATGGTACTCCATCCCCTTACTCTAAGTCTGAATGCATCTTTGGGNTGCATCTTTGGGTTCAAAATGAGTCTCTTGTAGACAGCAAATGGATGGGTCATGTCTTTTTATCCAATCTGCAACCCTGTGGCGTTTTATGGGAGAGTTTAAGCCATTTAGATTGATAGAGATTATTGACAGATATGATTTTAATGATGCCATTTCTCTTTAAAGTCTTTGTATCGGTTGTGACTTGCTGCTCTGTATCACTCTTGGGGCCTTTTTACCTTTATAGAGCCCCCCTTAATATCTCCTGTAGGGCTGGTTTCGTGGTTACGAAAATTGGTTAATGACTGACGATTCTGGAACGTCTTATTTCTCCATCAATTCTGAATGACAGCCTTGCTGGATAAAGGATCCTTGGCTGCATGTTTTTCTCTGAAAGAGCTTTAAAAATGCCCC
>NW_023233143.1:785-1105 GCF_002007445.2 Ailuropoda melanoleuca
CTGGTTTCGTGGTTACAAAATTGGTTAATGACTGACGATTCTGGAACGTCTTATTTCTCCATCAATTCTGAATGACAGCCTTGCTGGATAAAGGATCCTTGGCTGCATGTTTTTCTCTGAAAGAGCTTTAAAGATGCCCCCCCAAGCCTTTCTCTCATTCCAGGTCTCTGTAGACAGGTCTGATGTAATTCTGATAGCTTTGCCTTCGTATGTGAGAAATTTCTTTGCCCTGGCCACTTTCAATACTGTATCCTTGGATCTAATATTTGCGAATTGCACTATGACGTGAGGTGGTGTAGGTTTGTCGTGGTTGAGCTTGG
>NW_023233143.1:1252-1416 GCF_002007445.2 Ailuropoda melanoleuca
TCAGGGATGCCGATGATTCTGACATTGGATCATTTCATAGAGTCAGTAATCTCCCGTAATCTACTTTCGTGGGCGTGGTTTTTTTTAAGACTGGCTTCTATTTTCGTTTTTTCTTCTACTAACCCATCCTCCAATTTGCTAATGCGTTCCTCTGCCTCAGTGAC
>NW_023233144.1:0-936 GCF_002007445.2 Ailuropoda melanoleuca
AAGAAATTAGGCTCATGTTTTTTTGTTGTTGGGACCACCCGAGGGGCGGCAATGGGCACCTGGGTCTTATCCTGCTCTGCCCTGGCTTTTCCAGGCTCCCTGTGTGATCTGTGTCCCCACTGCAGGCTGTTGGGAAAATAAAGTAATACAGGGTATCCAAAGGCACCCAGCACAGCGCCTGCAGAGAGGAATGGCTCCAGGTCCCAGCGTGCCCTGCGGTGTTGACCCCGTGAAGAGGCTGGAGCTGTGTGGGAAAGGCCATGGGTCCCTACCTTTCTCGGCTCCCGCCTGGTCATGCTTCTCAAAGAGCAGGTAGCGCGGGCTCTCAGGAAGAAAGGGCAGGCTCACCAGCTGGACCAAGGCGGGGACAGCAATCACTCCAAACAGGTATGGCCAGGTGCTCTCCTGAAGGGAGAAAGAGGAGGCCGATGAATGGATGTGGCCTCCAGTCATCCTGATGGGGCTGGGCCCTGGGCCAAACACCGTCAGCCCTCTGCAGAAGTCCCTCCTGCAGTGTGATTCCTGCCAACACAGGCTGAGCAAGGGGACGGACACAGGTCTGGCAGCAGCCCCACGTGTATGGCCTTCCCCGTGCATGAGGTCGGTCAGCTCTCAGAGCCACCTGTGACGTGGTGACCTGTGCGGCTCAGCGGCGCCAAGGCCACTCAGGGATATCAGGGCTGGCTGATGCCATGAGCCCTGAGGGCATCATGGTGAGCCTCCCTGGTTGTGTGGCCTTGGAAACCATGCTTATGGCCCCTGGAAATCCCCATCTCTTCACCTGAGGGATGGGGACAGCCCCAGCCACCTCGCAGGCTATCCTGAGAGTGCAATTGGATAGTGCTTGAGCTGTGGGGCCTGGCATACAGCAGACTCACGGAAGAAACTACTGTTTTCATGGGGGCACCCCCAGACGCCTCCGAGGCCCACAAGATG
>NW_023233145.1:0-936 GCF_002007445.2 Ailuropoda melanoleuca
AAAAAAAATGTTTTCTAAGTAGAGCTCTAGTATCTAACTATAATTTTACACAAAGAAATCTATTTACTTCTATTGATATGTAAAGTCATGTCATTAGTTGTAAAGACCAAAAGGGAAATTTAAAAGTTTAAAAAGCTAATAATACTCAAATTATTATGTAACTGAAATCTGTTTCTCCAATTCAAGTTTTGCTACACTGGAGAAGGGAGAGAAGGGACTGTGTGAAAGGGCTTTAGGAAAGAAAGGAGGAAGAAAAATATTGACATGAGAGGGAATTTAGGGAGAAAAGGAGGGAGGAAGAGATTAAGGAAGAAAGGAAATAACGAATATTTACACCTACCATGAAGTTTTTACAAAATTAATCTCAATGAAAATCATAGGAGGTAAACTCTCCACATTTAGGCAAATGAGTAAGCCATTACACAAGAAATTAAATTCTAGGAAAATGAAATGTTCTAAGTCATTTCAAAATTCATTGATAATAAATTGAAGTGAGCATGATCTGTACTTATCAGAAGCATTCACTATGTATATACATTCCAAGCCTCAGGAAATTAGGCAAATTTTCTTCTGAACTTTTTGTAAATAATAACCAAATATGTAATCAGTCAATATATGTATATGCAATTATATTAGTCCTGATATACACTTTTACATTGCTTTCTTAGAAATGATGTAGGTTTGTATAAGTAAACTTGTTAATGTAGTTTAAGTGCTTTTTAAAAAATTTTTAAGTGCTTGTAATTCGAGGAAAAATATGAAAAATAGAATATTATATTCATGAGATTTTGATATCTTATTAAATTCTCAGGAAATATTTAATGTCTGTATACATTCATATCACACATTTCTTACTGTAATATTTTTCATTGAAAAATATATTTGAGGGGCGCCTGGGTGGCACAGCGGTTAAGCGTCTGCCTTCGGCTCAGGGCG
>NW_023233146.1:0-936 GCF_002007445.2 Ailuropoda melanoleuca
CTCTCTCTCTCTCTCTGTGTTAAATAAATAAATAAAATCTTAAAAAAAATCAATTGCATTTTTTTTAAGATTTATTTATTTATTTTTTAGAGAGAGAGAGAGAGTACAAGCAAGGGGAAGGGCAGAGGGAGAGGGAGAGACAATCTCCAACACACTCCCTGCTAAGTGCAGAACGCAACTTGGGGCTTGGTCTCACAAACCTGATATCATAACCAAAGCTGAAACCAAGAGTAGGACACTCATCCGACTGAGCCACCCAGATATCCCATCAATTGCATTTCTATACACCAATAACAAACTATCAGAAAGAAAAATAAAGAAAACAATACCCTTTACAATAGCATCAAAAATAAAATATCTAGGAATAAATTTAATGAAAGAGACTGAAGAAGACACAAATAGATGGAAACATATCTTGTGCTCATGATTTTTAGAATCAATATTGTTATAAAGTGTCCATACTACCCAAAACTGAATGGATTCAATGCAATCCCTATCAAAATTTCAATGGCATTTTTCAAAGAAATAGAACAAACAATCCTAAGACTTGTATGGATTCACAAAAAAACCCAAAAAGCAAAAACAATCTTGAAAAAGAAGAACAAAACTGGAGGCATCATGCTCTCTGGTTTCAACCTATATTATAAAGCTATACTCATCAAAACAGTATGGTAGGGGTGCCTGGGTGGCTTAGATGGTTAAGCATCCAACTCTTGGTTTTGGCTCAGGTCATGATTTCATGGGTCCTGGGATTGAGCCCCACATTGGGCTCTGTGCTCAGCAGGGAGTCTGCTTGAAAGATTCTCTCCCTTTGTCCCTCTCCCCACTTGCATACTCTCTCTCTCTAAAATAAATGTTAAAAAAACAAAAACAAACAGGGGCGCCTGGGTGGCACAGCGGTTAAGCGTCTGCCTTCGGCTCAGGGCGTGATCCCGG
>NW_023233147.1:0-6246 GCF_002007445.2 Ailuropoda melanoleuca
TGCATGTAGCTGTCCAATTTTCCCAGCACCATTTATTGAAGAGACTTTCTTTTTTCCACCAGATGTTTTTTTCCTGCTTTATCAAAGATTATTTGCCCAAAGAGCCGAGGGTCCATTTCTGTGTTCTCTATTCTGTTCCATTGGTTTNTTCTCTATTCTGTTCCATTGGTTTCTGTGTCTGTTTTTGGGCCAGTACTATGCTGTCTTTGTGATCACAGCTTTGTAGTACAGCTCGAAATCTGGCATTGTAATTCCCCAGCTTTGTTTTTCCTTTTCAACAGTTCCTTGGCGATTCGGGTTCTTTTCTGTTTCCATACATTTTAAGGACTATTTGTTCCAGTTCTTTGAAAAATATCCTCTGTATTTTGATCAGGATAGCATTGAAAGTGTAGATTGCTCTGGGTAGCATGGACATTTTAACTATGTTAATTCTTCCAATCCACAAGCATGGAATATTTTTCCATCATTTTGTGTCTTCCGCAATATCTTTCAAGAGTGATTTGTAGTTTGTAGAATATAAATCCTATATGTCTCTGGTTAAGTTAATTCCAATGTAACGTATGGTTTTTGGCGCTATTGTGAATGGGATGGATTCTGTAATTTCTCCTTCTTCAGTCTCATTATTCGTGTATAGAATTGCAACTGATTTCTGAGCATTGATTTTGTATCCCGCCACATTACTGAATTGCTCTATAAATTGTAATATTGATGGCACTTTCTCTTCATTTTCACACAACATTTTGAATGGCTTTCCTCCATTTTGTTTTTGTTTTTGTTTTTTTTTGGTAATTTTTTTTTGGAAATTATAATATGCCTTTCTCATATATGTTAGAAATAGCAGACAAAACTTTGGTAACAAATGTGACCTAACTGATGTCTATAACATTCCATAATAAGTGCAGAATACATTATTTTCGAGTGGTCATTGACTATTTACCCCAACTATGATATGTTGGGCATTGAATCATGTCTACATTTTAAAATCCTGAAATTAACTAGATTCTGTTCTTAGACCACCAAGGAATAGACCCCTAGTCCTCGTCAAAAGACCAGAAAGTCTCTTCCTGTTTAATAATTCAAAATAACTTTGCTGCATATCTTAAGGGTCAGGGGGGAATTGCAATGGATATTTGCCACCTTTTCTATATCAGGGCTCACACACAACACCCTTTTACCTCTGAAGAGCACTGACTATCCTAACATAGACAGGAGTTAGGCCTCCTATCAGAGTTCTGCATGTCCCAGACACCCTGGCAGCCTTGGCCTTTGCCTCCCCCCAGCCCACTTCCTCCAACTTTCCTTTCTGGTGGCATTGAGTTAAGGGAGTCAACATAGCCATATGGAGACGGGAAGCTCCCCACTCCTAGTGATGGTGCTGATATTGTCCTCACCAGTCTAACAACATAGTTTCTGAGAGAATTCTGACACAATAGCAGCTTCTTGACCTTCCTTAAGGTTTGCAAATCATCTTGTTAGTCATCTTTTCGAAAAACGGTTTCAACATGAGTTCTTTCTCTGGAAAAGAAATAGACCCAATGGTAATTATGACTTCAATGAGCACATGCTCTTGGGAGACTCCATACTGGTTCTGTGTAGCATTCTCCCTCTTAAAATTCTAAACTAGGGTGTAGATGGAATGAGTCCCATTTTCTAGATGGTTAGACAAGGGCTCAGAGGTGATATGAATTACAGAGGATTTGAGTGTCAGAAACCTATGTGGGATCTCCAAACTGACTCCAAATCCCTTGTTCTTCCATACAGGGTACCATTTCGCTCTTACCTCTGGTCTTGTCGATCTGGAAACTTAGGACATATTAGCATTTTCTTGTTGTGTAGCCCACTGAAATGAATTCCGCTGCCCTTTTCACCTCTGCCCATCATGATCATGAAGATAATTATCTCAGTGGAGGACCTTTGAGTAAGAGACTTAAAGATCCCTAGTAATAGAGATACTATACCATTTTTCTGATATTGAAGTGACAGAAAGAACTATCCTTTTTTAATTGATGGAGGCTCTGTTCTGTTCAGAGGGTGCTGCAAGGTTGGAAATAGTATTTAAAAACACTCAACCTCTTCTACAGAGTGAGACAATGCTTCTAAAGATTGATAAAGTATTCCCTTACCTCTGGTTATTTACTTCCCAACCATCGTAGTGTTTCTATGTTAGGATTATGATTTCCATGAGGCAAAAGTTGCAGAGGAAGAACTTAGTGTATCCAGGGGCACTTTCATGTTGTGACAATGAGCTATTCTTTTGTACTCTGTAGTCCAAGGGAATGGTGCCAGACATCCCTAAGATGTCTAAAATTCTGACTGTAAATGATCTCTATGTTTCAGAGATTTGGGCAGGACAAGGGGAGGGGTACAGATACCATGAAAGCCTCTGTTACCTGTGTTGACCATGGGGCAGGTATTCTTCTATAGGGATCATTTTGATGTATCTGTACTATGGGAAAGGTGCTTTCATCTCAAGTTCCTCCATTTGGTAGTAATGATATGGATAATAGTAATTTTTATCTCATACCATCTGTGGGCCCTGATCTTGGCCTCCCTGGGAAGCTCTCCTTTAACATTTTACCCAGCTCAAAATGACCACCCAAACCCTCAAAGCATGGGTCCTAATCTGCCCCCAGCACATATTGTCCATCTGCTTCAAAAAAAAAAAAGGGTACCAAAAAATGCCTTTTCCAACATCAAGGTGAGAACACAAAAGAACCTCTCTGGCTCCCATAAAATTAAAGTCATACTGACTTGTACATACTGAAAACATAAGAAAAAGTCTGTCACTTTCTGGAATCTTCTTGCTCATCGTGATGTGTAACTGGGTAACACAAAACAGAACAAATATATAACCCTGCCCTAAATGTTCCTTCCCTGGAGCACTCCCTTCTTTGTGAAGATTATGTCTCCCAGGTAGCTGTACTGACATGGGTTTGAAAAAACTCTCCTCCTTTCTCTCTAAAATGTTTTAAAAGGTTCCTTCATTTAGTGTCAACAATAACACTATGTTTTCTTTTCAAGTGAAAAATAAATGTTTGTGGTTCACAACCGCGACAGCACAGAAGGCCAGTTGTTCCTACTGGCCCCTTCCCTGCAGATACAAGCATGTGTATATAGATCCCAGCACAAATGGGCTCATTCTAGAAGGATGCTTTGAAGGTCTGAGAAGCACTATCAACTCCATGGGAGATAAAAGAAGGCGAAGCTATTCCCACTTGGAGCATTCCTTTTGGGGCTTAAAATTGCTTGGACACGCATGAAAGCACTGCATTTCCTAAAGCCCAAGGCTGGAACAGTCTGAGAGCAGCTGACATTGCCAGGAACCAGGCACACCCCTGCAGGGAAGGTTGGTGCAGAAGGGAAGGGGCAGGGCTCTGAGGGTGGTCTGCAGCTAGAGGGGTCCTTGGAAGGGGCCTTGCATGTATGTGTGTGTTTTTTGGTCCCTGCCTGTGATCCCAGTCATGCATACACAGGGCGTTGAGCCAAGGAGGCACCTCCTGGAACCCCTGAACTCCCAGAGTTGCAATTCATGGGGGCAGTTGCCCGGCATTCAAGGATCTGGAAGCCCCACACTCCCCAACCAATCACCCTGTGGGGGTGAAGCTACGTTTCTGTGGGCAGACCCGGAGCAGCCCGAGGATGCAGACCAGGGGCCAATGAATGGGGGCTCTGAGAGAGTCGACCTGTGGAGTTAATGGCTGAGTCAGTGCGTGCTGTGTGTCCTTGGGGAGGAGTCTGGGAGTAGGGTCACCCCAGGTGAGAGGAGGGGTTCTGGAAGGGCACAAGGAGAGAGTTCATTGTGGAGACTCAGTTGAGTTTTCTTTTTCCCTTGAAATTCTCTTCTGTCCAGTCTCCATCAACTGGCCATATGCCACAGACCCAGGAACTCCAGGGCACCCACTCAGCAGAGCTTTTGTGGGATGGGTCACAGACATTCCAGGGTTTCCCATGTTCCCCAGCAAGGGCGAGAGTAAGGACCACATGGCCCCAACTTCAGTGGGGTGCCCCCAGTCCCCCGACACAGTGAAGGTAATGGACCTTGAGCAGTTCCCTGAGTTCAGCAGGGTGTTTCCTGTTCCCTCAGGCACCGGTGTGGTGCTAGAAAGCCCCAGAGCCATTACCCAACTTCAGCATTGTGCTCCCTGTTCCCTGGGAACGCTGTCAATGTGCTGGAAGATAATTACTACTAAGAGACAAGGCTGTGTTTCCCTTTCTCCTAGAAACCGCAGCAGGTGTGAAGGCTTTAGGTCCGAGGAGCCGCCTTCTCCCCGGCTGACAACACTTCTCTGCTCTGGCTCCACAAGACCCGAGATTTTGAAAACCTGCATCTGAGTCAGTGAGGCAGCTTGACCTGGGACACCAGAATTTAGAGGAATTGGCAGGTCCATTTGGAGAAATGTCATATCCACGTCAGGACTGGAGGTAAAACCTCTCATTAACCCACCATATCCTGGGCTTTCCTCTTTTCTCTACTTTAGCCATGAAGTAAAACTTAAGTAATAGTTGTCAGTGTTCTGGATTTGGTGAAGGAGGTACTTAGTTGCTGAGCTTGGAGCACATTGCTTTGATCCCATTTTCTCTGTTCATTGACTGCTTGTGAATGTATTTTGTACAGCTGATCCTAGAAACACTCTTTCATTAGAAAGGGAAGGGGAGATTTACTCTTTGTGTATTTTTAAGATATATATATATATATATAACAGTGATTATTCAGTTGGGCCTAAGATATGGGTGAGTGGCCACCATTTAGAGTTAGATGGCTTTTTGTCGTCAGATACAGATATGGATGATGTCTTGTCATTTGTGAAAGGTGATGTTTCATCACTGATTAGGGTTTTCTTCCTAAGAGTTACAATGAGGGTTGAGGGAAAATTCAAAATTATTCAAAGCAGCCTTTTCTTGTTAAAAGTTGAGCTTGACTATCTAGCTTTACTAGATGTATAATCTCAATATTTTGAGGTGCCATACTCTCTCTGTCGTTTCTTTGGTCATGGAGTCAGAAAGATAGTCTTTGGGAATTCCTTTGGATAGAGGCATGCTGGTGGCTTCAAGGGGCTTGGCGACAGGAACCCTGGCCTGAGTACTGAAACCACTTGCCTGATGTGGGGTGAGTCAGGTTATCCCACAGAGTTTCTGTTTCCTCCTTATGAGGAACATAATAAAAAAAAATTTACAAAAAGAACACAAAAAAGAAATTGATGGTAGGTGATATCTGTGGAAAGTCTTTTTACACAAAAACTGTTCTGCATAGTGAAGACCAACTAAAAACTAGGTAATTAGGGCTGCATTATTCCACAAATAATCATTTTAAAACTCCCTGTCCTACAGATATGGTATTGTATTACATAAGAAGTCCTGAGAAGGCTGCATTGAAATTTTGAGATCTCAGAGCACGTTCATATTCCTTGGATACGCCACTTAACAGTTTGCACATGTAGGAAGGTCAGTGGAGATATGTATGAAAGAAAGGGAAAGAAGGTCTAACCCATTGATTAGGTAGCCTTCTCCCTTTCTCAGGAAAGCCTTGGGCCAGTGTAATTTTGGAAGAAGAGAGGAATCCTGGAGCTTTGCAGCAGACAGGGGAGTTCCAGGTCTGGGTAGCGGTGACGGGTCCCAAGGGAGAGCTGAGTTCCTTCTGCAGCAGGGAGTGTGTAGAGCGGGCTCCCGGGGTGGCTGTGGGTCTCCCGTGTGAATGTTTTGACAGGTGAGGGCTGCAAGCTGGTTCCTGGCTGAGGACAGTTGAGGCACAGGTGGAGAGCTGGCCGAACACCTTCTTCAGGGCCACCAGCCTCAGCCAGCACACAGCCTCATCGTCTGTCCCTGTCACTCCAATTCAGACTGTCAGAGTTGCCAGGCTGAGATGTTTGCTGCTACTTCTTTCCTTGCATGTGTGTGAAGTTACAAATCTGAGGTGATGGACATGATGCATCCTCAGAAAATCTGTTACTCGTTTATTTCCTGCTCTTATTTTGATCAGTGAAGTGAATCGGACCTGCTAGTAGAAGGGGCTATCTGTGCGTTTTTATTTCCTGGTTTAATTAAACAATGGGAAAACAGTCTTGTGAAATACGAAAAGAATCCTTTGTGGGTGTTCATGTTCCCCCCCCTGGGGTAGGGGTGCATATCTGGAGGCCCATCAAGGGCTCCAGAAGCTTGACCCAGTGAGTCACTTGGGATTTGAGCTGGGGAATTGCTGAAGAAAACAGAATGAATGCTGGAGGTTGCCTGTATCGTTTGGACTCAGAC
>NW_023233148.1:0-936 GCF_002007445.2 Ailuropoda melanoleuca
TAGAGGCAAATATTAATAACCTAGCGCTAATGGTCTGGACAATGTGCTAAATGTTATGTGCACATCTCATTTAATTCTCACAACCAAGCTATGATAGCACACAATTGTCAAATCCATTTTCTAGGCAAGGGAACAGAAGCAGAAGTAGACTGCCCAGAGTCACAAGGCAGGAGAAGAGCAGAGCTGGGATTTGAGTTCAGCTGTGTTTAATTCCATCCTTTTAAACTCAAATAGTACATGTTCACATCTCTCTCCCTTTACTAAACTGTTTCTTCTGCCTGGAAGATTTTTTCTCTTCTCTTCCTAAAATTGGTTAATCTAGATAAGTCAGAGTCGAATAGTATCTCTCCTGTGAAGATTTCCCTGACCATTTGGTAAAGAATGTTCGTTTTCCTCCTTAGAACTCCCATAACAATCTTGTCACAGTGTTAGAATATAAATTACTGTGTTGCATTATAGCTGTTAATACAACTTTTTTCCATACAGTGTAAGTGTCCTAAAGGAAGGGACTCTGTTTTACTCATCTTTATAACCCCAGAGCCCAGTACAGTGCCTGAACAACAAACCTTATTGGCTGAATTGCTTAAACACCTGTGTTCCTCCTACTCAACTGCAATATAGAAAAAGCTTTACAGACTTAAAATATCATTTATTGAGTACAAATTGCTGACGTAGTATTAGCTAAGAGGTTTACATGCTTTATATGTATCTTGAGAAGAAATAAGAGAAAGTAACACATTTAAAATAGCCTGTGGCACATGGTAAAGACTCAATTGTTATTATTTTTATTATTACCGTTTTTAACTGCAAAACTCAATAAACTGAGTTGCAAAAACTCACTGGAATAGTTACTATGATTGTCACTGTAGATAAGTAAACTAAATAATAGAGGGCTAAGTAACTTATTCACAGACAAATATACAATAAATGACATAT
>NW_023233150.1:0-936 GCF_002007445.2 Ailuropoda melanoleuca
AAAGAATGAAACTGGACCACTTCCTTATACCATACACAAAAATAAACTCAAAATGGATTAAAAACCTAAATGTGAGACCTGAAACCATAAAAATCCTTGAAGAGAGCATAGGCAAGCGTCCCTCTGACATCGGCCATAACAATATTTTTCCAGATATGTCTCCTAAGGCAAGGGAAATAAAAGCAAAAATAAACTTTTGGGGCTACATCAAAATAAAAAGTTTATGCACAGCAAACGAAGCAGTTAGCAAAAATGAAAGGCAACTTACTGAATGAGAGAAGATATTTGCAAATGACATATCTGATAAAGGGTTAATATCCAAAATACGTGAACAAATTATATAGCTTAACACCAAAAAACCGAATAATCCAATTAAAAAAGGCAGAAGATATGAACAGACATTTCTCCAAAGAAGACATCCAGATGGCCCACAGACACATGAAAAGGTGCTCAACATCACTCATCACCAGGGAAATGCAAACCAAAACCACAATGAGTTATCACTTCACACCTGTCAGAATGGCTAAAATAAAAAACACAAGAACTGCCAAGTGATGGTGAGGATGTGGAAAAAAAGGAACCCTCTTGCACTCCTGGTGGGAATGCAAACTGGTGCAGCCACTGTGGAAGACAGTATGGAGGTTCCTCAAAAAGTTAATAATAGAGTTACTGTATGATCCAGTGATTCCACTACTGGGTATTTATCCCAAGGGTATGAAAACAGTAATTTGAAATGATATATGCACCCCTGTGTTTATTGCAGCAAGGTTTATAATATAGCCAAATTATGGAAGCAGCCTGAGTGTCCATCAACAGATGATTGGGTAAAGGAGATGGGGTGTATATATATGTATACATATATATATATAGGATTTTCCAAGGTCTCCTCCTCATGGAGAGTCTGTGACTTGCTGTTCTCTGAGTTGTAATCCACTA
>NW_023233151.1:0-936 GCF_002007445.2 Ailuropoda melanoleuca
AGGTATTCTCCTCGTTTTCCAGGTGAGAAAACGGAGTCTCAGTGAGTTTAAATGACTTACCCGCAATGTCGCAGAGTCAGCCTGTGGCTAAGTCACAATCTGAAGCTAGATCTGGCTGGTTCTACCATCTCTCTGCTTTCCCCTGTACCATGCTGTGCCTTTATGCCACTGAGTGCCTGAGGTGTCCTCACCGCGCCCTATAGGAAAAAGTCCACAAGCTGTTGTGATGTGAGCGGCTGTCCTCACTTTGATGACATTCTCCCCAGGGCCTTGAGTCCCTGGCCTATTAATATTACAAATGAACGTCATCCACAGTGAGACCATATGGTCCCAGTTTCCCCAGAACTCCGCTGTCCCTTACAAAGGAGACCGTATTCCCTGTTGGCTTATGTAACACACTTACCCCCAAAAGTTATGCCCCTCCCCAAATATCGATGTCCTTTTCACACTTTCAAACCACAACTTGTTTCTCTGATGAAAATAAAGTAAATGGACTATGAGAGGTGAATGTTTTCCCCGCTTTCTCTTCTAAAAAATCACACACCATCTAATATATTTAACACTTTCATTTTGTAGTTTGTAGCAAATTAACTAGAAAATAAACAATACCATTTCGTATTTGCTGCATTTCCACTCAATTTGATTTTTAAATCACACACACAAAGCCCAGCATTGTTAAAAATGGTCTTTTCTATCTCCATTAGACAAACTACCTCATTAACTGGTGGAGCTGACAGTTCAGCAAACCCACCCCCGCAGGGCACAATTCTTAGAGTTTTAAAGCTGTTTGTTTGTTTTTATCAACCAGGGACTATTCCTACTCTCAATAATCCTTCATTTCTCTTTGCTTTCAAACACTGCAGATTTTTGGCATCCTGCCTGCCTGATTGAAAAGTCTGGTATCAGGCCTACGATCTTTAAGGAAGAAAAAAAAAA
>NW_023233152.1:0-936 GCF_002007445.2 Ailuropoda melanoleuca
CTCAGTTTATCTTTCAATAGCTGTCAGGTGACTTCTGCAAGAAGGTGGGCAGAGCCAAGATGCATTCTACGTCCCCAACCCCTGAGGCCACCAAACCCTCTCCAGAGTGCCTGCCAGTGGATGGCAAAGCCCCATTGGGGTTCAGGGGCTGGGACTCCCCTTCTCCCTCCACACCGATGTCCCATGTGATGTTACGGACTTGTGAATCTAGGTATGAAGGAATTATTTTTTACGATTCCACTTCAAAGAGCTGACGTGTATTCCAGCCCTCACTTCTGGGCACCCTTTCTAAAGGGATGGGAGGTGGTATCATTCCCAGCCCCCGAAGTCCTTGAAAGGGTTGTTCACAGAAGTTATGCCTGACTTTTCTCTCCAGCATGAAAAACCCTACAGAACAGCCTTGGGAGTCTATGGTTCTGCCCCTCTGTCTGGGCTGGTGCCCAGGGTCCCCAGGGGCCAGGGGAGGGGGTTCCCTGCCAGACTGCTGTGCTAATTTTAGAGGGCCGGCCATTGCACCAAGTAGCACCCCAATGCTGTGCCCTCTTTTGTGAGTGAAAACCACATGGGGGCCCTTTCCTTTCTGAGATCTTCTTTCCTCCTTTTCCATCCTGGCACCCACCCCCCACCCTTCTCCTGAATGAGCTGAGTGTCCATAGCGATTGGCACAAGGCCCAGCGCTTGCTCTGGGCACTGACAGCTTGGAGGAAATGGAGAAGGAGGAGTAGGGTATGAAGACGGTGATGGGGCGTACCCTCCCTACCCTGCTTCTTCCCTAAAGGGGCTGGAGACCCCCAGCCAGTGGAGGAGAAGGTCCTCAGTGGACCGTGGGTCCCTAGTGGCCAGTCCGGTGCTGAGCCAGCATCTGGGGCACCACTGTGGCCTGTAGTTTCCTGACTTCCACTTCCACATGTGTAAAGTAGGTACAACAATAAATAT
>NW_023233153.1:0-936 GCF_002007445.2 Ailuropoda melanoleuca
ACATAATATTCTCTAGATGACAATTTATACTTTATAATCTAATGACTGATGAGATCTATGTAACATCAAAGTTAATTATAAAGTTCAGCTTTGGAGAGAAAGGTGCATGTGTATGTGTGTGTATTGTTAATTTACAAAACTGCATTGTTTGAATTTTACAGCATACACATCAGCTCTGCCTTAAAACTCTATCCCAGAAATCAGTCTTTTCATACTGGTTGTCCATTACATGGTGAATCAAGTATTGGTCATGCTCTTTCAGTGTCGTTCTTGCAGGGAATCTGATACCCAAAATATTTTACTGAAATGAATATTTATTTTTTATCAAAATATTTGACATCCAAATGAATTATTCTGTCACAAAAAAATATAACAGAAACATTAAATAATCTCAGTTCATAGTTATTTTCTAGGGTTAGAAAGGGAACAAAGAGATAAAAATATTTGTTATTTGATATCAAACAACTTACAGTGTTTCGGAATGATCAGTTCTACAAACACAGAATTAAAATCAAACAGAATTAAACTACAGGTATCCACCAATTATGAGAGAAGCAGCCATCATCTAATTTGTCACTATAATTTGTTCAGCTAACCCAATAGCCTGGATTTGTGTTCATTTCATTTTGGTTCTACTCAGGTGATCTCTACTTTGACAGGTGCACAAATATATCCCAATTTATTGAGCCCAGTATTACGTCAACAGTAATAAAAGTAGGAGGAGGTATCTACCTAACATAATCCTAGAAATAGTTAAAGCCTTATTGGTGAAAAGGGTAGACGAAACAGACAATACAAAACATATATAATTAGCTGAAAAGTAATGTAAAAGATCAAATAATAAGAATTATAGAGGGAAAAGCAGCAAAATGCAGACTGAAGAAAGTGAGAGTGAATGTGAGTGTGACAAATGAGAATTATGTACACACTGATGTT
>NW_023233154.1:0-936 GCF_002007445.2 Ailuropoda melanoleuca
TAAGGGCCAGATGACTCCTTGAGCATGTGATGGTTCTGAAGGACACACACAGATGCTTGTACTCACAGTCACACCAAGACAATGAGAATTCCTTGATAATCGACAGGTTCTGTCATCAGTAGAAAAGAGTACCTAAGAACTGAGGGGATGTAAGCTCACTGAGGAAACCAGTGAGTTATTTTTTTCATGGAAGTTATTTCAGGGAGAGGTGGCTAATTTCGACTGAAATAATTGGGAGAGAAATAGTGGAGCAATTTCCTTTTCCTTTCTCTGAATCACAATGAAACCTTATCATTCTGGGGACATCATGGTAGAAGGCATAGAGTCCAGCCCCAAAGGCATGACTCCCCTTTGGAAATTTCCTAGGGACACCCCTGAGAGGCAGTGGCAAGTCCGGACCACTGGGTCACAGTGTAGCATTGAGACCTTCTGTGATCGGGTAAGGGTTGGAGTTTTGAACTGCCTCTTTGGGGGGAATCACCCTTTAGAAGTCCCCAGAGCCAGAGCTTGATGAGTTGGGGGACTTAGTATGAGCAGGCTTGACAGATTAAAAAAAGAAAAAGGAGTAAATATGGAATCACTGAAGCCACACCCAGGAAGATTCCTGAAATGGGAAACAGGAGCAAAGGAGCAGAGGAGAGCTCAGGAGCCAGTAAATCAAGAAAGTGGATAGAAAGGGGGAGACAGGCAAGAATGAACGGGGGCTTGCTGTGAACATGGCCAGGGTTTGTCTTGAAGGGGTCCAGCTGCTGCTTTTAGGGTGCCAGGTGAGACAAGAATCCAATGAACACAATATAATCCTGCTTTGACTCCATGGAAGCATCTAGTTCTCCTGCCTGAAGCCCCGGCTTTTCCGGTCCTCTGAAATTCAGAAAGGCCAGCTCCACAGTTTGAGGCAGAAAGCAGGGATCCGCCACGCTGCCCCGCTGGCCAGGC
>NW_023233155.1:0-3522 GCF_002007445.2 Ailuropoda melanoleuca
TAATGATTTTGAACATTTTTTCATGTGTCTGTTAGCCATTTGTATGTCATCATTGGAAAAGTGTCTGTTCTGCCCATTTTATGATTTGTTTATTTGTTTCTCACGTATTGAGTTTGAGAAGTTCTTTGTAGATAGTGGATACCAGTCTTTTATCTGTAGCATCATTTGCAAATATCTTCTCCCATTCCGTGGGCTGTCTCTTAGTTTTTTTGACTGTTTCCTTGGCTGTGCAGAAGCTTTTTATCTTGATGAAGTCCTACAAGTTCTTTTTATCTTCTGTTTCTCTTGCCTTTGAAGGTGTGTCATGAAAAAGGTTGCTGTGGCCGATGTCATAGAGGTTGCTGCCTATGTTCTCCTCTAGGATTTTGATGGATTCCTGTCTCATATCGAGGNGAAGTTGTTGCCTATGTTCTCCTCTAGAATTTTGATGGATTCCTGTCTCATATCGAGGTCTTTCATTCAATTGGAGTTTATCTTTGTGTATGGGGTGAGAGAGTGGTCAAGTTTCATTCTTTTTCATGTAGCTGTCCAATATTCCCAGCACCATTTATTGAAGAGAGTGTCTTTTTTCCACTGAATGTTTTTTTCCTGCTTTATCAAAGATTAGTTGCCCAAATAGCTGAGGGTCCATTTCTGGGTTGTCTCTTCTGTTCCATTGGTCTATGTGTCTGTTTTTGTGCCAGTACCGTGCTGTCTTTGTGATCACAGCTTTGTAGTACAGCTCGAATTCCGGCATTGTGATGCCCCCAGCTTTGTTTTTCCTTTTCAACAGTTCCTTGGCGATTCGGGGCCTTTTCTGGTTCCATACAAATTTAAGGACTATTTGTTCCAGTTCCTTGAAAAATGTCATCGGTATTTCGATCGGGAAAACATTGAAAGTGTAGATTGCTCTGGGTAGCATGGACATTTTAACTATGTTAATTCTTCCGATCCATGAGCATGAAATATTTTTCCATCATTTTGTGTCTTCCTTAATGTTTTTCAAGAATGATTTGTAGTTTCTAGAATATAGATCCTTATGTCTGTGGTTAAGTTAATTCCAAGGTAACGTATGGTTTTTGGTGCTATTGTAAATGGGATGGATTCCCTAATTTCTCTTTCTTCAGTCTCATTGTTCGTGTATAGAAATGCAACTGATTTCTGGGCATTGATTTTGTATCCTGCCACCTTACTGAATTGTTCTATAACTTCTAATAGTTTGGGAGTGGATTCCTTTGGGTTTTCCATATAGAGTATCATGTCATCTGCAAAGAGAGACAGTTTGACTTCTTCTTTGCCGATTTGGATACCTTTGATCCCTTTTTGTCTTCTGATTGCTGTTGCAAGGACTTCTAGTACTATGTTGAATAATAGTGGCGAGAGTGGGCATCCTTGTCGTTGTTCCTGACTTAAGGGGAAGGCTTCCAGCTTTTCCCCATTGAGAATAATATTTGCTGTAGGCTTTTCATAGATGGCTTTTATGAGATTGAGAAATGTACCCTCTATTCCTACACTCTGAAGGGTTTTAATCAGGAAAGGATGCTGTATTTTGTCAAATGCTTTTTCTGCATCAATTGAGAGGATCATATGGTTCTTGAGTCTTTTCTTGTTGATATGATGTATCACATTGATTGATTTGCGAGTGTTGAACCATGCTTGCATCCCAGGTATGAATCCCACTTGGTCATGATGGATAATCCTTTTAAGGTACAGTTGGATTCTATTAGCCAGGATCTTGTTGAGGATTTTGGTGTTCATATTCATTAGGGAAATCGGTCTATAATTCTCCTTTTTGATGGGGTCTTTGCCTGGTTTGTGGATCAAGGTAATATTGGCCTCATAGAATGAGTTTGGTAGCTTTCCTTCTGTTTCTATTTTTTGAAATAGCTTTAGGAGAATAGGTATTATTTCTTCTTTGAATGTTTGGTAGAATTCCCCAGGAAAACCGTCTGGGCCTGGAGTTTTATTATTTGGAAGGTTGTTTATCACTGACTCAATTTCTTCATAGTTAATTGGCCTATTTAAGAAATCTATTTCTTCCTGTTTCAGTCTTGGTAGTTTATAGGTTTCCAGGAAGGCCTCCATCTCTTCCAGATTGCTTAATTTCTTTGCATAAAGCTCTTGATAAAAAGTTTCTAATAATCCTTCCAATTTCATTGGTGTTGGTTGTGACCTCTTCTTTTTCATTCATAATTTTATGAATTTGGGTCTTTCCTCTCTTCTTTTGGATAAGTCTTGCCAGAGGCCTGTCAATTTTATTAATTCTCTCAAAGAACCAGCTTCTAGTTTTGTTGATCTGCTCTACTGTACTCCTAGTTTCTAATTCATTGATTTCTGCNGTCAACTGCTTCCTCGTGCGTGGATTAGGCCTGTCCCTCTGTTGCTGTTCCAGCTTCTTGAGGTGAGAATATAAAAACTGCATTTTAGATTTTTCTATTCTTTTGAGTGAGGCTAGGATGGCTATGTATTTTCCCCTTAGGACTGCCTTCGCAGTATCCCATAGGTTTTGGACCATTGTGTTTTCATTCTTGTTGGTCTCCATAAATTGTTTAAATTGATTTTTGATTTCCTGGTTTATCGAGTCATTCCTGAGCAGGATGGTTCTTAGTCTCCAAGTGTTTGAGTTTCTTCCAAAATTTTCCTTGTGTTGAATTCCAATTTCAAAGCATTGTGGTCTGAGAATATACAGGGAATAATTTCAGTCTTTTGGTATTGGTTGAGACCTGTTTTGTGACCCAGAACATGGTCTATTCTAGAGTATTCTTTGTTTCTGGGGTATAGTGTTCTATATATATCTATGAGGTCCAACTCGTCGATTATGGCGTTCAAAGCTCTTGTTTCTTTGCTGGTTTTCTGCTCCGGTGCTCCGTCTATTGCTGATAGTGGAGTGTTGAGGTCCCCTACTATTAATGTCTTTTTATCTATATGTCTCTTTATTCTGGTTAAGAGTTGGCTTGTGTATGTTGGTGCTCCCCTGGTGGAGGCATATATATTTATAATTGTCATATCCACTTGTTAGATACATCCTTTAAGAATAATATAGTGCCCTCTGTGTCTCTAACTGTAGTCTTTAGTTTAAAATCCAATCTGTCTGATATGAGAATTGCTACCCCAGCTTTCTTTTGAGGTCCATTGGCGTGAAAGATGGTATTCCATCCCTTTACTTTCAATCTGAATGTATCTTCAGGTTCAAAATGAGTCTCTTGTAGACAGCAAATGGATGGGTCATGTCTTTTTATCCAATCTGTAACCCTGTGGTGCTTTATGGGAGCATTTAGGCCATTTACCTTGAGACTGATTATTGAGAGATATGATTTTGATGATGCCATGTTGCTTGTAAAGTCTTTGTTTCTATAGATTGTGACTTTGTGTTCTGTATCGCTCTTGGGGCCTTTTTACTCTTATAGAACCTCCCTTAATATCTCCTGTAGGGCTGGTTTCGTGGTTACGAAATTGGTTAATGACTGGCGAGTCTGGAAGGTCTTTATCTCTCCATCAATTCTGAATGACAGCCTTGCTGGATAAAGGATCCTTGGCTGCATG
>NW_023233156.1:0-936 GCF_002007445.2 Ailuropoda melanoleuca
CCCCCTGGGCAGGCTCCGTAGGTGATTCTCCCCTGAGAATCATCATTCCTCACAGGTACCATATTTGGGCAGCCCAAAAGATGCTCTTATCCCCAGCACGTGCGTTACTCATCCTACGTACACACTAGGCGACGCTATGGGAAGACAATATTCTGACTGAGCCTAGTTCCGGCAGGAGCACCCAGAGAGTCTCTGGAGGGTCCGGTAACGAATTTCAGCCTTGCACTGAGTTTGATTTGCTGTTCCATGCAGATGTCAATTCCGTTGTTAAGACCCGTCAATTTCATTAACTGAGCGTTTAGATCTGCCCTACTCCCCTAACAACTGATGTGTCCAAACGCCAGCACTGGCTTGACTTTCTCCATTTGATTTTTGCAGTGGCTTTTCTGCCGGTCCACCTACTTCTGCACGATCTAATTTTAAACCCAAGTAAAGTTGCTCTTGACTCTTAAGCACTTTCCCGTTTTTTGGATCAACTCATTTTTAATTGAGTTTCATCGAATGTACAAGAGCCAATTTCAGTTTGCCAACTGTCAGGTCTGTGTTGGAAGTTTATGACAATAACTGAGCCCTCAGCTCACACACTTGGCTCCCAGCCCTTTCTGCTGCACAGCCCGGGCTTCAGC
Source organism: Ailuropoda melanoleuca (assembly GCF_002007445.2). Taxonomy (NCBI): domain Eukaryota; kingdom Metazoa; phylum Chordata; class Mammalia; order Carnivora; family Ursidae; genus Ailuropoda; species Ailuropoda melanoleuca. The sequence goes on from NW_023233156.1 coordinate 627, forward strand.
CAAGGGAGGAAAGACTTTCTTCGCTCGCGATAAAAGGTCATCCTCGGCAGTAAATCTGCTTGTAATAGTGCAGGACATGGTGCATCTATTAGGTACAAGCAGGGAGATTAAAGTATTAATGGGGTAGGATTATAATTACATAGACGCTCCAAAACCTCATGCTCAGAAATGCTGGAAGAACATACGGTAGGGATGTCAACAGTTGGCATGTTTTCCTAGAATTGCTCATTCTTTCTACTGTACAGACCTTCAAATTCTCCCTAATGAAGTGTGTTGTTATAGAGACTTTCTGAAGGCACAAACAAGCCCC
>NW_023233157.1:0-937 GCF_002007445.2 Ailuropoda melanoleuca
AAAAAAAAAACTAACTCAGGGTACATCTCAATGATGAATAACAGCTCAAGTTTTTATGCCTGTTGACACAGGGAACTTCTCAATTCCTAAAGCTAGGGGGAAGACTGGAGGTAAAAAAAAGAGAACAGGGGAGATATTTACATATATTGGATACGGATACAAACTCCTCAGATGGTTCCGTGTGGGTCACCACTGGTGTCTGGGAATGCAGAGCCGGCACGAGTGTACACGTGCACAGAATAAGATCTTTTAAGATGATTTTAAATACATCTAAAACAATTCTCTGAACTGACAGATACAGAAGCTGAAATATGGGTGGGATCAGTGACTTCTCTAAGCTCACACAATTACAAAATGATCACTTTTAGTAATTTTAACAATGTAGGTGTAATTTTCCTTTAGGATAAGGTGTTGAATAATAGTTGCATAGGGAATTTTAAACTAACATTTAGGAGAAATAAAGCAAATTGTAAAATTTCAACAAAGCATACCTAGGAATCGAATGTACTCTTTTCCTATTATATAATATATACTCATTTTTTGGGGGGTGCTTACTGGTAAAATTTTGGCTTCTTTGCATGTGGAACAGCTTTGCCTTTATCATTGTTCTTTATAATGTAAGTAAACATTATATGCATATATTCTTTAAAGGTGAATACTTACCAGGGGTCATTGATACTGGAATTATTTGAAATAAGTATTAATTTGAAATAAGAAATTTTTAAACAACATCTGAATGTTAGGTAGCTTCCAAATAAAATTATATGACTCATACTATCCACATGGGATATTTAAACTCTCCCATGATAAGAGGAGAAATGCTTACATATCCACATCTGAATACATCCTCTGGCCTTATTTTATAATAAAACAATAAAATGTTTATATATAATAATATATATAAATATATTAATATATATTTATAAATATAAATAAA
>NW_023233158.1:0-4476 GCF_002007445.2 Ailuropoda melanoleuca
GACAGGTGTTTGGCAGGAGATGTTTCCCTATGTCGATCACTGAGAGAGTTGGTTAGAAATAATCTGGGAGAAGCCTGGTGTCTCCTAGGTTTCTCTCCTGTTTCCCACAATCGCCCTAGGTGTGTGCTTAGAGTCCGCTATGGGGGGGCCAGAGTGGGCGGCCCTATGAGCTCCCAGTGTCCCTAACCCCATATGGCAGGTGGCACCTCTCAGGCGGGGGGGATGGAGGACAGGTGGGTGGGGCTAGTTAACTGGCCTGAATCAAGGGAGGGAGCGGCGAGGGGAGGGGGGCCGGGCCAGCGCGGGAGCAAGGGGCAGCAGACAGCTTCCTTCCTGAGGAAGTGGTACACAGGGGCCTTGTCCAAGTCTGACTCACAGACTGCCTGGACTGCCAGCTTCCAGGACGGTCCACAGGGGACATTCTCTCTTTTGGTGTTGTCTGAACTGAGGCTGAATTGCCTTGGAGCGGGGTCTTGCAGAGTAAATGCTGCCTGGGAAGGAGCCCACAGCACAATTATGAGAAATAGGGGTTGTTCCATTTGGTTAAAGCAGCACGCTTCACCAGAAACCAGGATGTGGGCAGTAGGGGCTGGGGCTGGGGCCTCGCCGGCCCACCCGGTCAGCACATGGTTTCCAGCACGTGCTCGAGCTGGCACACAGTCATCATGGAGCTAGCCATCCCAGGGGCAGCCTTGGGTGCAAGTTGAGGAAAGAGGACTCCGTGGTAAGCCAGTGAGCCTTTGAGCAGGGAGGAACTGACTGGGGTGTGTGGGGGGAGACAGGGGAAGGAATGTGGCTGCTGCTGGTGACAAGGATTCAGGGTCTGAGCCAGGGCAGGGGCCTGGGGGGAAGGAGGGGGACAGAGGAGAAGGTGGGAGCACGTGCAGGGCCTGGGAGGGCATAGCCAAGGGGGAGTGCCCACAGATCTGCCTCCACACTTCCCGGCACCTGCCAACCCTCCCAGGACACTCCAGGTCCAGCGTCATGACTCAGCAGCCTCAGCGGTCCCTGTGGGGAAGGTGGTGTAGGCTGTGGAGAGGGACATAGCCCCAGTCCACCCAGAGAGCTAGCTGCCTTTTCCAAGAACAGAGCGCTGTCTGTGCAGTCCAGCCTGAGGCGTTGGCTGGGGCCCTCAGACCCTACCTGGGCTCACCCTGTAGGCTCTTTCCTCGGTGCTCATTCTCATGGTTCTCCCACCTGTTTCCTGTAGGAGTCAGCTTCCAAGTCCGTGTTTCCTATGTGTATTCGATGCATATTATATAGCATATGTGCTCATCATATGGATATATGCATTATAGATACATAATATATATGCGTATTATATACTGTAATAGAGTCTATATTTCTTGCATATGTCATATAATATATACATTATATACACATATTACATATGGATAGATTTTGTTATAATACATACATTATCTATGCATATTATACATTGTAATAGAGTTTGAATTTCCTGCATAGGTTATATGCATATTATGTACCATATATGCATATTATATATACGTGCATAACGTATGCATATTACTATAATAGAGTCTTTATTTCCCCTGTGTGTAATATGCATATTATATACCAGATATGCATATATGTATGTCGTATAGTGTAATAGAGTCTCTAGTCCCTGCACCTGCTTGGCAACCTTTGGAAGCAAGCTCTGAGTTGGGTCTGAAACAGAAACAGTGGGTGAGCAGGACGCAGGCATGAAGCCAGAGGCTTCCCTAAGGAATCCTGGAGTCCAATCACTTGGGCTTAATATACCCAGAACTTTGCAGATGCTGACCCAAGACAGTTTGAAAGGATGACAATTACTGTAATAATGGCATAAAGAATGCTTGAGAGTGTGGTCCTCCGGGAGCGCTGCCTGGTGCTTACCCCATGTCCTGTCTCCCCCTCACATACAGAGCACAGGGAAGCGCAGGGAGCTGGCCCGCCGCTTGGAGTCACACACCATGTGGTGGCAGAACAGGGGCCTGGACCCCAACAAGCCCGTGTCTGCGTGTCAGCANTCACATACAGAGCACAGGGAAGCGCAGGGAGCTGGCCCGCCCCTTGGAGTCACACACCATGTGGTGGCAGAACAGGGGCCTGGACCCCAACAAGCCCGTGTCTGCGTGTCAGCATTTCACGCTGCGCTCAGCTGCCTCCCTAACAAGAGCCCAGCGGCTGCCATGAGGGTGACCCCTCACGATTTCTCTGCACAATAGTGCGTCGCACAGAACCAAACCATTTCTTCTGTACTGGATAAAATCCTACAGTTCAAAACCAAGTATCTGTAATGAGAGGTCAGGACATCCTGGTTTAGTCCTCCTCTCGCAGACAGATGGCCTCAAGAAAGCCACCTCCTCTCCCACTGTGAGGCCCCTTTAGATGGCTTCAGGAGGAATACCTTAGCTGGGAGCACGTTAGCATCCCGAGGAATGTTACTGAGTAAATAGTAGATGTTACTTTGTAAACTTCTTCACCCAACCACGATACTCAAATCTGATAGAAATGTAACTCATTTTCCCCGCAAACTGTGTGCTCGTTGAATACCACAAAATCGTGCTGTCCGGAGACCCGGTGAACGGACCCCGGAGTACGTATTTGTACCTGTAGAACTACATGGGGGACTGTCAGAGTATATGCTTCTTAATAGGCTCATACATTGGAACAGTCAATGTGGTATATATATAAAAAAATCATTACCTACTCAAATGCCCAAAAATGACCCCTGATTGCCAGATAAAGTAGTTCCCGCGTGAGGTGTCCCGCACAGAAGTAAGGGCTCGGTCGGTATGCCCGCCTCGTCTTAAATGGCTTCCTGTGCTCTCTTGACAGACCAGCAGTACTCATGGTCCCCGACGCAGCACTTCAACGAAGGAAGATACTCCCCCGCTCCTAGGAACATGAAGGGGTTACCCGGGGGCCGGTCGCAAGCGCAGCTGTGTTCGGGCCACACGTGTGGCTTGGCAGCCCCCGAAGACTGTGAGCACGCGCACGAGCACCTGCACCATGCGCAGGAGGCGAGGCAGCCCTACCTGCTCAGCCCCGTGGAGAGCTGCCCCATGGACCACCACCGCTGCTCCCCCGGGAGCTCCATCCACTCTGAGTGCATGATGATGCCCGTGGTGCTGGGCGACCACATGTCCAGCAGCACCTTCCCCAGGATGCACTACAGCTCCCACTATGACACGAGAGATGACTGTGCCGTGTCCCACGCCAGCACCAGGGTCAACCGCATCCCGGCTAACCTCCTGGACCAGTTTGAGAAGCAGCTGCCCCTGCACCGGGACGGGTTCCACACGCTGCAATACCAGAGGACGTCCACGGCCGCAGAGCAGCGCAGCGAGAGCCCAGGGAGGATACGGCACCTCGTCCACTCGGTCCAAAAACTCTTCACCAAGTCCCACTCCCTAGAGGGCTCTTCCAAGAGCAACGTCAACGGCACCAAGGGCGACGGTCGGGTGGAGGACCACCACCACGGCCACCACCCCAAGCATGGCAAACGGAGTAAAAGCAAGGAGCGGAAGCCTGAGGGCAAGCACAGGTCGGGCACAAGCAGCTGGTGGAGCTCCGACGACAATCTGGACAGTGACAGCACCTGCCGCACGTCCAGCGTGGCCAACAGGCACCATGTGGACCACGTCTCCCACTGCTACCCTGAGGTGCTCCCGGGCCCCTTCGGGGATCTGTCCCTGAAGACGTCCAAGAGTAACAGTGACGTCAAGTGCTCAGCCTGTGAGGGCTTGACCATGACGCCCGACACCAAGTACATGAAACGGAGCTCCTGGTCCACGCTGACCGTGAGCCAGGCGAAGGAGGCCTACCGCAAGAGCTCCCTGAACTTAGATAAGCCCCTGGTCCACCAGGAGGTCAAGCCGTCTTTGAGGCCGTGCCACTACCTGCAGGTAAGGGGTCTCGGCAGCCACGTGTCGCGGGTGGTGGGCTGGCCTTCGCCGGGAGGGCGTCTGAGCACCCCTCGTCCCCCTTTAGTCCACGGCCCTAAACACGGCGGGCCGTTCCCGGGTGCCTCTAGGGCTGGAGCGTGTGGCCGCAGCCACAGAGCAGAGGAGCCCTCACAGGCTGCAGGAGCTCTCTGGCCGGACCCGAGACCAGTGGCTTTAAGAGACTGGAGAGCGTGGTTAGAGAGCAGCAAGCACCTGTCCCTCCGGGGCGGGGGTTCAACGACTCCGCCAAGGGCAGGAGCAAGCAGAGGCGGGCAGATGGCGGGTGTGGTATCCTGCGGGACTCCTTCCTGTGACCCCGCGCCTCTGCCTGCCCGTAACACCAAGGCTGAGCACGCCAGGGAGGCTCCCGCCTCGTTCACGGATGCCTCTGCTGTGACGTCTAGGAGCTCACAGAGTGTTAGCAAAGCTTACAAGTGTGAAGGTTTTCTTCGATATCTGTAGGATTTGTGTTCCACTTCAGAGTCCCTCGTACGTGCTGAAGTGTGAGTGATGCTTCCCAGGGCTAGCCGACGCGACAGGCGGT
>NW_023233159.1:0-937 GCF_002007445.2 Ailuropoda melanoleuca
AAAAAGAAAGAAGAAAGAAATTAAGAAAGAAAGAAAGAAGAAATAAAGGGAAAGAAAAAGAAAGAAAGAGAAAGAAAGAAGGAAGGAAGGAGGAAGGGAGAGAGAAAGAAAGAATAAAAATATCTCTCAATTGATTATACCTAAATAATATAGCCAAGTATAATGCCTTAACAATTTGAAGGCATTTAGCGATGTTTTTTCCCAGGGTCATTTCTCAATCTTTTTTTTCTTTGTTGTGTTCTTCTAAATGGCTTACAAAGTACATGTAACATCTTCAATAAATGCAAACTATTATCATTAATATTAATGATCATAGTAAGTATTTACTTGGGGAGGCCCCAAATCAAACACGAAGGTATGCAGGGAAAAGTACAAATATTGAAGGATTAAGCCAAAACTGAAATTTTGGAATTTTTCAATTGTGATTATGTTGGAATACCTCATTATTAATAAAAGTTGCCCAATAAAATGTTAATTGTAGAGTAGTAAGGATATTCTTTGGCTTTCATGGCTAGACAGGTATTTCCCTAAAAGGTACACTGCCTGTCAATAACAGAATTTAAAGCTAAACCTCTGACATGCAAATCCAGTTATTGGTATGCTTTTTCAAATGCATAAAATTCAAAACTACTTAACCAATTTTATCACTTCGGTTTAGAAAGGAAAAAAGTATAAAATAGAAAACTTTAATGTAAAAAAAACCTCTACTAATTAATTGTGACCTAAAACGTTTTACTGAGTGTATAAAAAAATAGTGTGCAGGGCGCCTGAGTGGCTCAGTCGTTAAGTGTCTACCTTCAGCTCAGGGCATAATCCCAGGGTCCTGGGATTGAGCCGGGCATCGGGCTCCCTGCTCCGCTGGAAGTCTGCTTCTTCCTCTCCCACTCCCCCTGCTTGTGTTCCCTCTCTTTCTGGCTGTCTCTCTCTCTGTCAAATA
>NW_023233160.1:0-937 GCF_002007445.2 Ailuropoda melanoleuca
AAAGTTTTAACATGATTCTGGGCATAGTCGGTTGGGCATCTGAGCCTTGTTTTTGACTCAGGTGATGGTTTCAGGGTCATGAGATCGAGGCCTGCATGGCTCTGTGCTCAGCTCTCCTCTCCCTCTCCCTCTGCCCCTCCCCTCTGCTCTATCTCTCTCTGTCTCTCTCAAATAAATAAATAAATCTTAATAATAATTAACGAGACTGCAAACTCTAAAGGGGCTAAACATTTTTTACTTTGTGTACTGCTCTATTCCCAGTACCCTGCACAGTGCCTGATGCATAGCCCACCCTCAGTACCTATGTGTGAATAAATGAGTGAATGAATGGCAATCATACTGTGGCTGCAAAAGCTAAGCATCCATTGCATGCAATCGATTTGTTGATTGGATTATTCTTACATTATTCATGGATATATTTGTGCAGTTTTATTAAAAGACCATCTGTGTGTTTTCAAGCATCCCCAAGCATAGAGGGGACAGAGACACAAACAATTGAAGTTAGTGTGCAATAAAATAATTGCTACAATGTGGGTATGTATGCAATGTCATAGGAAAAGCAATTGCTTTGCCTGAGAGTCAGGGGAGGCTTTGCAGAGGAGGAAGATTTTCAAAGAAAAAGAGGTAGGAGAAAGAATTCTATACAGAGTACAACATGCACAGAGAAAGAATCAAGAGAAAGCAACTAATGTGCTAAAAATTACAAGCAGTTGCATGTTCCCAGGGCATAACCGGGAGAAGGGGGTGTTTTGTTTTGTTTTTTTAAATGATTTTATGTATTACTTATTTGACAGAGAGAGAGAGCACAAGCACAAGCAGGCGGAGCTGAAGAGGGAAAGGGAGAAGCAGGCTCCGGATTGAGCACGGAGCCAGAGCTGGGGCTCCATCCCATGACCTGATGTGAAGGCAGATTCTTAACTGACTGAGCCACCCAGGC
>NW_023233161.1:0-937 GCF_002007445.2 Ailuropoda melanoleuca
GTCATCTTAACGCTTCCTCCTTCACCCCGCATTCTTAATCTTCAACTCCTGTCTAACAAAACCTCTAAAGTAGGTCTCTGTCCTCATTTCCATTCGCAGAGCTATACAGTGTCTCTGCTGTGTCTGGACACACAATGGCAACTTGAGAGAGTGGCGCCAGTGTCAAAATTCAGAGTAAGTTATAAACTACATGGACCACATTTTAATGTAGCCGTTTCCTAAACACTGCAGGCGGTCTCTTACAGACATGCCTTTGAACACACTGCTTCCTCTCCCTGGAATGTCCTTCCCCTTTGTTCCCTCCACATGCATCTTTCCAGACCTAGGTTACATGTCATTGACTCTGTGAAACATGTTGAATCCTCTGGGCAGATTTAGGCATCCTCTGCTTTGTCCTCTTAAATTACTCTTCACTCTTCTGTTCGAGTATGTATCCTGTTCAACTGTAATTGTTCTTTCCTTCCCTCCTTATAAACTGGACAGACCCAATAGGCTGTAAGCTGATAAAAGGTGCAGCTCATAGCATTGAGTTTTATATCCCCAGAACATAGCCTCATGCTTGATCTATAGCCGTTGTTCAGTAAATACATGCTTGCAAGCCTGTATATGAGAAGGAAAGCCTGCAAATGCTCCTGGTTGTTGCCATTGGAAAATAATTGATTTGTGTTCTTTCTCCAACAGAATACAGAGAGAATGTGGTTTAACTTTCAAAAGTATACTCTAACAAGATAAAAGAGTGTCTCTCTTTTGCCCTTTTAGGCTGACCTTTTGAACCCAAAGCCAATTTACTCGAATTAAGGGAGTTGATGTGATTAGAGTTAGGAAAGATTCTATGTAATGGGATTTGGTTTACTTCAAACAAATTTGGATGAATATGAGTCTCATGCAATATTTTAACATTTTAATTCATTGCTGACTCTACAGGGCAAAGGGGATC
>NW_023233162.1:0-937 GCF_002007445.2 Ailuropoda melanoleuca
GCCGCGGGGGGAACTGCAGCTGCCGTGCCCGGGGAGGGCGCAGGGCGGGGAGGAGGGAGGAAGGGGGCGCCCCCCAGAAGGGAAGGGGGAGGGGAGAAAAGAGGATGAGGAGAAGAGAAAGAAAGGAGGACAGGAAGGAGGAGGGAGAAGAACAGGAGGACGAGGACGAAAGGGAGGTGGAGCCCATGGAGGAAAAACCCAGAAGGTGGGAGACCCTCTGCCCTGGGTGGAAAGATGACATTGGCCTAACCCACCGTGAGAGTTTGCTGAGCCCAATGGGGGGATGGCTCTTGAGTAGGACCCAACCCTACCCTCAGGGAGGTGCAATTCCAGTGGGAAAGATGAGGCATGAACCACAAGGCAGATGCAAATAACTGTAGCTTGAAGGAAGGAAGGAAGGCTTCCTGGAGGAGGCAGTCTTTGAGCTGGAGCCAGAAGTGCAGGTAGGATAATTGGGAAGAGTACTACCTGCCAAGGGAGTAAACAATCAACCTCTGCCTCTTTCCTGATGTTTTCTTATCCCCACCTTCCTAAGCTGTTCCCTGTGAACCCATTCACCAGGGAGAGAGAATGAGCTCTATAGTCCCACAATTTGGGTTTCAGACTCTGGCAAGTTACTGGGCTGCTCAGTCTCCTCATTTGCAAAATGGGTATAATCATACTTCACAGGACTGTTGCAAAGATTAAGACTGACCGTTGCCGGCACATGGCCAGTGTTGATAAACATTGGCCATGATTATCAGTCAGTAGATGTTTCTGGGAGCAGGCAGATATTTGTTGAGTATATAGTAGGACCTAGATGCCCACTGGCCCCTGGTGAGGGAAACAGAACGAAGGGTGAGATGTAGGCCTTGCCTTAAGGACTCATCATCTGCTATCCTGGTTTAATTCTTTGGTTATGAAACCTTACCAGTAAAAAATGTTGAGCGTGTCCCCC
>NW_023233163.1:0-937 GCF_002007445.2 Ailuropoda melanoleuca
GCAAAAAGCGATGAATAGTTTTGAGTAGAAAGCAAGCCGTCAATTCTACTGAAAGCTGATAAAACTTTTAGTTTGATGAGGATTGAAAAGTTTCCATTAGATTTGCCTTTATGAAAGTCATTGGCCACCATGGCAGGAATTTTTGGGATGGTGGAAGCAGAAATTGCATCGTAATAGGATGAAGACTTCTTGGGAAATGACGGGAAATAGCATATGTGGACAATTTCCTCTTTCCCGAGGTTTGGCTGGAAAGAGGAGTGGAAAAATTGAGGACGGCTAAAGGGAAGATATAGAATCATGAGAAATGTTTTGTTTCAAATGTTGGGGGCCACAGGACATATTTGTATGTTAATGGCAATATTACATAACACTCTCTTTGATTTCTAGTTAGGCATGATTCTGTCCTCACGCAGATGCTGTATGATAAGATCTATGTGTGGCAATTAAACAAATCTTGGCTCCATGTCATCTGTGCACTAGGACCTCACTTCCATCCTGCTGCCTTGATTCAAAATCTGAAGGCCTTTATGAGCGCTCCTGTTATTTTTGACCTCTACTCCGAGGTTTTGGGACTTCAATTTTGGTATTATCTTCAACTTGCTGCCTCCCTGGTGTGAGGAAACCTCTATTACTTAGAGCAGTGCTAACCACTATAACATGAACTAAAATTTTTAGTGGGTAAACACACTAAAAGTTTATTTTATGCTCGTGAAAAACCCAAAGTGCCTACTCAGGAGAAACTGGTCATCTCTTGTCTCTGCAATGAGCGGAGCCCAGGCTCGTTGCCATGGATATCTGTATCAAGCCAGTGAAAGGGAGAAGAGAGTGAAGGATCATTTATGGGAAGGTTTCATAGGTCAAGCACATCACTCTGAAGTGTCCATCACTTCTGTTTGTATGCCGCAGGCTAGAGCTCAGTCCCAAGGGCAAATCTAAC
>NW_023233164.1:0-937 GCF_002007445.2 Ailuropoda melanoleuca
CACACACACACAATTGCTGGTTCCAACCCACAAAAGAGACTTCATGATACATTAATAAGAAATTCCTATTTTTGAAAGGCTTCACAATACTTTACCTTTGTGCCCATTCAAAGAAGTCTTCCAGAGTGATCACTTAATGAAATTTGCATTTTAGGACTCTGCTATGGACTGAGTTGCATCACCTCAGAATTCAAATGTGAAAGCCCTAACCCCCCATGTGACTGAATTAAGGAAAGGGCTTTTAAGGAGGGGATCAAGGTTAAATGAAGTCATAAGCATGGAACCTCAATCCTATAGAACTAGTGTCCTTATAAAAAAGGAAGGGATGCCGGGATCTTTCTCTCTCCAGCATGTGAGGACAGAAAAAAGTCCTGTCTGCAAACTAGGAAGAAAACTCTCACCAGAAACTGAAATCTGTTGGAACTTTGATTTTGAATTTTTCGGCTTCCAGAAATGTGAGAAAATAAAGTTTTTTCCCCCATTTAAGCCACTGGATCTATAGTATTTTGTCATGGCAACCAGAACTACTGAGATAGACTCTGTTAAAGATATGTAAATGCAAAAATTAACAGGATCTTGTATTTTCTTATTTGAGGGGGTTCTACAACTCTTAGGAGTGCTGTTTTTAAAAATGAATTTGATTGAATTGTGAATATTTTATATAAGCTAGTCTGACTTAACAATCATAATTTGGGAAACTATTTACTAGCATCCATCTGTGTATATTTCTTATTATGTCTGCATTATGTCTATTTTTAAAACCATAGAGAGGTGTCAGTTTTGGAGAATGTGCTTAGCGTGAATACCCATTCTGGAAGAGTAACCAGCTCATTCCCAAAAAATCAGTTTACATGGGGTTGGCAGAAGTCAGGTGAAATCTTGGGAAATGGAATGAACAGCAGTGATATGGTTTATCCAACTTCCTCAATACAAAGCA
>NW_023233165.1:0-937 GCF_002007445.2 Ailuropoda melanoleuca
ATAAATATCATATTGGTCTTATTCCATAAAATTCATTACTCTGCTATTATGCTAATAGAACCCTTGCTCTGACACCTGCTACAAGTCTTCTTACATTAACTAATAATGAATGGTACAAACAAATCACATTCCTCTATTAGCTTTTATTTCCCCCACTGACCAGAGGAGAAATGTTTCAGTCTACTTTACCCCAAATGTAACAACATATTAAATAACACATATTATTACATCAGTTTCATCTATCCTTTTGAATAATCTCTGATAGTGGTGGCCAAATCCCTCCTCCCCATTCTTTTCCAAATTTGAAGATCTTATTACATTCTTCCAAGTTTTCTTTTTCCAGATTCAACATTCTGACTCAACTGTTCCTCAGACTCTCTATCATCTTGGCCATCTTCCTCCTTCAATTCCAGTAACTCAAGGACCCTTGTGAAACGTGGCAACGGGACACCACATATGTGTCTAATCAATGGGACTAAGGCTTCTTTTGTTCTGAACACTCTCCTTCATTGTGGCAACCTAATGTGAAACAGCTTTTTGGGGCAATTACATCAATTTTTTGAATCACTGAATTCGCACCTACTAGAAATTATAAGTCATTTGCACTTGAATTTCTACTGTTAAGTCAGATATCACCAATGCTATGCACCTGTAAATCTGAAGTACGTTTAACAAGCTCACTTTTAGGACCTTACCTTTACGTATACTTAACCACCTTATTTTAACTGTCGGTGACTTCATGAATCCTGATTCTGTTATGGAGTGTTACAGCAAGAACTCTTTGTTTAATTTCATGCAAAAATTAGAATACTATTCTTTTTATATCTTCATCAAAACATTAATTAAAATATTAAAAATGGCACAGGACTAAGTGGAGATTCCTGGGCAAGCTAATAGGTGTTTCCTTTTAGGTTGAAATTATGCATTTTAAAGTTCT
>NW_023233166.1:0-937 GCF_002007445.2 Ailuropoda melanoleuca
CCCCAGACACAGAGAGACAAGTACTGTATGATTTCACTTACGTATAGAATCTGAAAGAGTCAAACTCATAGGAGCAGAGAATGGATGGTTGTTGCCAGAAGCCAGGACAGGATGGACGGAGGTGTTGGTCAAAAAGTACGAAGTTTGAGGTATAAGATAAATGTGTCCTGGAATGTAATGCACACTGGGGTGACTATAGCTCATAATTCTGTTGTAACCTTGAAATTTGCGAAAAGAGTAGATGTTCAGTGTTCTCACCACGCACCACACCCTCCATCCTGAAGGGTAAGTCCAAGGTGATGGATGTATTAATGAACTTGGTTGTGAAACTCATTTCACAACGCGTACATGTATCCAAACATCATATTGTAACCTCGAATCTATGCAATGTTTATGTGCCAATTACACCTCAATAAAGCTGAGAAATAAAAAAAGAAACAGCATTTCCAGGAATGTAATCCAGTGTCAGAAACATATATTTTTTAGTGATTGTCAAAATCACTGTGAAATGTGGTATTTTCAAAGTGCTAGCTACTTTAGTGGATTCTAACATAGTTTTGCATAATCTGTTTCTGCACTGGGTGTTTGGACGTATAATTTTTAAAAGGCACTTCATTGAGGTATGATTGACATACAAAAAGCGTATGTATTTAATGTTTACAACTTGATGAGTTTGGAGAGGAGTGCTTTCCAATGAAACCCTCACCATAATCTACGCTGTAAACACATCCATCACCTCCAAAGTTGTCCTCCCACCCTCTTATTTCTTCTTATTATTAATATTTTCTTTTTGTGATAAACACACTTAACATAAGTGCAAATTTTTAAGCAAGGTCTCCCCCGACAGCTTTTCAAAATGCAGACATGAGACTATGGACTCTGAGAAACAAACTGAGGGCTTCAGAGGGGAGTGGGGTGGGGGAATGGGATAGGCTGG
>NW_023233167.1:0-183 GCF_002007445.2 Ailuropoda melanoleuca
GGGTTTTGGCCTAATTATGTTTCCAGTGCTGTGTTTGCCATTTTTCACTCATGGTACCAAAGCACCTTGATCCTTGTTCCAACTACCATAAGGATGAAGTAACTTCAAGGGCTTTATCTTGACACTATGTTTCTTCGTTCTAAGTGCTGGAACCTGCCCAGGCCCATACACCCAATGTGGAAT
>NW_023233167.1:200-625 GCF_002007445.2 Ailuropoda melanoleuca
AGTCTGATGTTAGCTGGAGATGTTTTCCTGGATGCGCTTCTTTATTACCAATAAGAAGGGCGCTGAGTCCTCGAAATTACTGAATGTTTTCTTTCACGCAGTCTTACTCATGAGATATGATGCTCGTTGATATTTCCCTGGATTGTGTGGTTTCCCAGACACCACTATATGGCACTCTCGTCAGGCTTCCCCGAACACTTTCCCTCCTGTTTCCCTATTCATGAAGTTCGATGATAGCGCTAAGACGGTCCCTGTAGAGTGTTTTTTGGACGGTCATGTGTTTGGCCTTGTCGTTCCAATGCCACCACCATTTTTGATAGTATTTACCCAGGAAGCAAACATTTCGTTAGAAGAGGGTGTTGGCCTAATTATGTTTCTCAGTGCTGTGTTTGCCATTTTTCACACAGTACCAAAGCACCTTGATT
>NW_023233168.1:0-937 GCF_002007445.2 Ailuropoda melanoleuca
ATCTGAACTTGGCTGCATCCTCCTATTCTCTAGGCGCTGAAGTCTGGGTGTGTGTCCCAGTCTTCCATCTGCCCTTCCCAGTGGCCTCTCTCTCTGCTTTGCGTGGCTATTCCGGGGGTTGGTAGGCAGAGCACATGCCCTCATTTCTGTGAATCGTGATGAGGATAAAGCCCTTATTACCCTGAGTCCCTCCAATCATCCCCGTCCCCCTCCAGAATCCACTGAGTTCCCGATGCCGCTTCCTTCAGCGCCTCCTTCGTTATGGTCCAGGTGGAGACTTCCTTGGAAGTGAACCCAACCGCCAGGAATGTATGTTTTATAAAGTTTGTTCCTCTTAGTTTTGAATTAACTCGGTCATGTATCCGTGAACGTTTTGATTCTGAAGGTGACTCTGACCTCCCAGACCATAGTAATCATTAATCCAATAAAGCGGATGTTGTTTGATTTACAAGCAGTCAACTCCCCCAGACAGCGAGTGTTTGGTAACCTCTACACTAAGGGCTCACCCATCTCTCGCTTAGGCACTTCTGTGGCTTCTCTCGGTTTGCACCCCGTGGGGCCAAGGGCCTCAGGTGCCTCTCAGGGTTTACGTTCATTCATCCAACCAACATTTTTGAGCGTCTACCATGTGCCACGCCCTGGCTCTCCCCGCCTTGGCCTGAACCCATGGGCAGCGCTCAGGGACAGCAGCGAGAAGCTGCGTCGGTTGGAGGGACTCGAGACAGCGGAGCACAGGGCGGAGACCACCTGCCGGACAGCCGTCTTCTGCCTCCCAGCTGCCCACGAAGCCGCGAGCTCTGGAACGCGCACCTTATACTTGGCAGGTGGGGGGTGGGGGCGCGGGGAAAGAGGGTTTCTTGAAGTGCTGTTTACAAACATGGAGCAGTTTCTGCCTTCTAGGGTCAAAACTGAGATCTCTGCTTTGCGTGGAACCACT
>NW_023233169.1:0-1717 GCF_002007445.2 Ailuropoda melanoleuca
TTTTTTTGTGTGTGAATTGCGTATTGATGTTTTATGTCTGTTTTTCTACCAAGGTGTTCTTAAAAAAAAAATGACTTGTCGGCACACTTTGGTAGAAAGAATAATACCTTTTGTTTATTATATGTTGCAAAATGTTCTATATTTGCTGTTTTATATTATTCTTTAACTTCTTGCTTTAAAAAATATTTAACTGTTTTATCTTCCCCCCTTTTTATTTTTATTTTTATTATCCTCCCCCCTAAGAAAAGATTTATTTATTTGATAGCGTGGGTGCATGTGCGTGTGCGTGCTCAAGTGGGGGAAGGGCAGAGGGGGTGAGAGAGAATCTCAAGCAGACTCTGTGCTAAGCGTGGAGCCTGACATGGGCCTCCATCCCAGGACCCTGAGATTATGACCTAAGCCCAAACCAAGAGTCTGATCCTTAACTGACTGCATCACCCAGGCATCCCCTCCCCTTTTAAATATTTAAGTTTGGGGTCAAGCTTAGAAAACTCTTCTTCATCCTCAAGATTACATATTTACTGGGGCGCCTGGGTGGCACAGCAGTTAAGCGTCTGCCTTCGGCTAAGGGCGTGATCCCGGCGTTGTGGGATCGAGCCCCACATCAGGCTCTTCTGCTATGAGCCTGCTTCTTCCTCTCCCACTCCCCCTGCTTGTGTTCCCTCTCTCGCTGGCTGTCTCTGTCGGTCAAATAAATAAATAAAATCTTTAAAAAAAAAGGGGAGGGGAATTTGTATAAAAAAATAAAATAAAATAATAAAATAAATTAAAATATATCCACAAATTCTTGGGTACTCCCATCTTTCGAAAGGTGGGGCCTAATTCCACCCTCCATGAGTGTAACTGTACTTAGCCACTTGCTTCTAATGAATTGAGTATGGTGAAAGTGATGGAGTGTGATTTCCAAGACCAAAGTCATCAAATCTCCCTCCTTTCTCTTGGACCACTTGTCTGTGGGGGGGAGGCAGCTACCATGTCCTAAGAACACTTGAGCAGCCCTATGGCAGGGACCCCAAGAAAGTGAGACTTTCGTGAATAGCTGTACGAGTAAGCCATCTTGGAAGTGGATCTTCCAGACCCAGTCATGCCTTCTGTTGGTGGTAGCCCTGGTCAATGTCTTGACTGCAAACTCACGAGATCTCCTGAGCCGAAACCACCCAGCCAAGCAACTTTCAATTCCTGACCCACAGAACGTGTGAGATAGTAGATAGTTGTTGTTCTAAGTCACTGATTTCAGGGGTAATTTGTTTTGTAGCAATAGAAAACTAACTCAGCCACTTTGGAGAGCAGTTTGGCAAAACTGTGTAATATTTTATTTAGGTATATAGGCTGGAGAAATGTCTGCAAATATATACAAGGAGACACACTTGGGGATATTCGTTGTAGCGTACATTTTAAAAAAGATTTATTTAGGGGTGCCTGGGAAGCTCAGTTGGTTAAGCATCTGCCTTCGGCTCAGGTCATGATCCTAGGGTCTGGGGATTGAGTCCTACGTGGGACTCCCTGCTCAGTGGGGAAACAGCTTCTCTCTCTCCCTCTGCTGCTCCCTCTGCTTGTGCTCTCTTGCTCTCTTTCAAATAAATAAATAAAGTCTTTTAAAAACATTAAAAGGATTTATTTATTTATTGTAGAGAGGGGAGGGGCAGGGGGAGAGAATCTCAAGCAGACTCCGCGATTAGTTCTGAGCCCCACTTGGGGCTCGATCTCAGGACCCTGA
>NW_023233170.1:0-4773 GCF_002007445.2 Ailuropoda melanoleuca
AAAAAAAAGAAAAGAAAAAAAGAAAAATGTATGTACGGCACCTGTTACAAACGAGGCATTCAGTGATGGTTAGGTGTGTGGCTACTGCCCCCTTCGCTTAGGTCATCCTCTCATTGATCCTCACTGTGAAAAAGAATGGTCACATAGACTATCAGCAGCACACACATTATGAATCAACTGGGGCCATCAGAACTTCACAGCCCCGAGCCTTAGAATCTGCATACCAGGAGTCCACGGGCTGAGATGGCGCGCTTAGTTCAGCTTTCTCGGTATGGCTTTAAAATCGAGACAACATTTAAAATTGCAGAGAATCCATGCTCTAGGGGCACCTGGGTGGCTCAGTCGGTTAAGCGTCTGCCTTCGACTCAGGTCATGATCCCAGGGTCCTGGGATCGAGCCCCGCATCGGGCTCTTCGCTCAGCAGGAAGTCTGCTTCTCCCTCTCCCTCTGTGATCTCTCTTGGTTTCACTCTCTCTCAAGTAAGCACATAAAATCTTTAAAAATAATAAAATAAAATTGCAGAGAATCCATATTAGAAAAATTTTTTTCCGGCCTCTGTTGGAGATTCAGGCTTTATGATAGCCATATGCCACCCTGCCCCATGGCTGCCATCCGCTCTGCTTCCACACACGTGGACAACTTCTCACGCCTTCCGCTTCTGCCCCTTGTCTGATCCAAACCCTTCAACCCTGTCCACCATGCTCTTTATTTCAACTAGAAAAGCTTTCGTCCTGAATCATTTTATTTAATCATACTTAATCATTTTACTTACTTGTAAATGAATGCCTTCTTATTCCTGTTTTATATTGCCAATAGCTTTGTTTTCTATTAAAATAAATAGAAATAATAAGTATTTTATAGCTTTAGTCCATCTGATCCAACAGATATGCCCTGGATGGTTGTCCTACTTTTTGGTCTTTCTTTCCTTCTTTTTATTTTATTTCATTTATTTGTTTGTCAGAGAGAGAGAGTAAAGCAGGGGGAGCGGCAGGCAGAGGGAGAAGCAGACTCCCCGCTGAGCAGGGAGCCGGATGTGGGACTCGATCCCAGGCCCTTGGGATCATGATCCGAGCCAAAGGCAGACACTCAACCAACTGAGACACCCAGGCCATGCCCATTAGGGCTGAAGGTCAGGTCCCAGCCTGGTTGCCTCTTGGGAAGCAAGGAAGGAGAAGGGATGAGCCTCAGGGCAGAGAGTCACAAGCCCCACAGACCCCTGGTTAGCCATATTTATTTGTAGGTGTGAAGAGTATTCCTACACATTGTGGGAGCCTACAGCCACAGCTGATTGTGCAGATCCCTGGTCAAGGGGAGATAAGGGAGGAGTAACTTGCTGAGCAGAACAGAACCCTCATATCAGACAAGATCAGTTTCAGTAATTAGTCATTTACTGGAAAAAGTCTCAAAGTGAAGAATCATGAGAAATGATACCCCTTCACCTTTGTCTCGTCATTTCACTTTCAAAGACATAANATTCACCTTTGTCTCATCATTTCACTTTCAAAGACATAAACACACACTCATCACTCACCTTGGGATGTCAGGCCAGGCTGTTCAGAAGAGCATGTCTGCCGACAGGATCATCTCTTTGACTTTTGTGTAGAAACCGCATTTGAACGTGGTATCCACCAAGTCTGCTCCTGGTTTCCCTAAAGCGGAGTGAAAACTTACAGCACACGAGCATTTCAGGTGCAGAAGACGTCAAGAGTCTTATGGCTTTCCTCTAATCTTTTAGAATTGTTTCACCAACACCTAATACAAGAGCAAACCGGAGACACTCACCTTTATCAATTGTTCCAAAGCATTCAAATTAGTTTTCACATAAACCTACTTTATTCCCACTCATATCTAATCAGTTTATGTGAGATCTAGCTAAATCAAAGCCAAAGAAAAATGGCCTAACCAGGTTTAAAAAGAAACACCGCTAACTCAAGACAAGCACACAACTCAAGTGGTGAGAGCAAAGTCCCAGAGAGCAGCCTACCGTCTGACAGCCAGCTGCCTGGGGTGGCCCATCTGCAGGCTTCCCAGGGGCCAGAGAGGGTCAGTTCATCTGGCCTGTGGGCAGCAGGGAGAGCTTCGGGCTGACTGTCTTTTAGTGGCACAAGGCAGGGTCGTGCCGTGGGAAAAGCCTTGTCCTAAGAGTCAGGAAACCTGACCTCTACTTTGATTCATTCCCTAACCGAGTGATTGGAAGGAAATCTTTGCACTTGCCTGGTCCCTCCCACCTGCGTGCCGATCCATGGGGGCTGCCAGAGAATCACACAACCTCACCCCCTAATTTACTGAGCGACAGAAGCAGTGAGAAGAGAAGTGTATGCACTCTGACCGTCATACCTGCCCACTCGTGTGCACCACACCCATCTGCTGCAAATATGCATTATCTGCATTCTGCCTTCCCTCCGGCGAGGATGTGGGGGCTCACTGGCCTTTCTGAGCCAGCCCCTGCCCGTGACCATGAGATCCCATAGTCCCTTGCAATTGTCCCACCTCTGTCTCTGGCATCATCAGTCTCCCCTCGTCACTGGCTCTTGCTCATCCGCATGCTATCATTTCCCCCACAAAACAAGAACAAAACCCTCCCAGTGACCACCCTCTCTCTCACCTTCCCTGGACAGCAAACTCCTAAAAAGACTTGTCTATACTTGCTTTCCCCAATTTCTCTCTTCCCTTTCCCTCTGGAACCAGGCTCATCAGGCTTTGGTCCCCACTCATCTCCCAAAATGGATCATCTCCTGTCCTCAGCTGCCCCAGCAGCAGCAGGACACGATGCCCCTTCCTCGAAACACTTCATCACTTAGGATCAAGACCAGTTCCTTCCTGCGGCAGCTCCTTCTCAGTCTCTGACATGAGGTGAACTGTATTCCCCAGAAAGGGTATGTTGAAGGTCTAACCTCCGGTCCCTGGGAATGTGACTTTATTTGGAAATGGGGTCAATGCAGATGTAATTGGTCAGGGAAGATGAGGTCATTGGGGCACAGTAAGTGCCTAAGCCAACATGGCCGACATCATTACAGGAGGACGATCATGTGAAGACATGGAGAGAAGACACAGGGAGAAGGCCAAGTGAAGATGGAGAAAGACATCAAAGTGACACATCCACAAGACAAAGGATACCAGATTGCCAGCCCTCACCAGAAGCCAGGAGCCCTCAGAAGGAACAACCCAGCGGATACCTCGATGTTAGACTTCAAGCTTCCACAACTATGAGACCACACGTTTCTGTTGCATCGAGCTACCCACTTCGTGGCACTTCGTTACAGCAGCCCTTAGAAACAAATGCAGTCTCCCTTTGGTGCTCCTTTTTTCCTAACACTGGAAGGTTCCAGAACTCAATTCTTGGACCTCTTCCCTTCTCTACATTTGGAATCACATCTACTCATCTCACCTCATTAGTACCTATATCCTGACTGCTCCCCATGTTACACCTCCATCTCAGTTCTCTCCCCTCAACTCCCATGCCTCTTTGGTGGTGTCGGTGGTCTCCCGATCTCCTAAGCCCCTCCTCCCACAGTCCTCTGTGTTTCCCAAACACCGCCATCCAGTTTCACAGGCTCAAAGTTCTGCTTCCGGCCTCGCCTTCTCTTGTAGCCCACATCCAATCTGCCAGCAAATCCTGACGGCTCTAACTTCAAATGCATCTGGAACCATCCACTTCTCATCACCTGCATTGCCTCCACTTCTCCTCCTTCCTGATTATGCACATGCCTCCCACTCCCCCCTGCCACCCAGCAGGCAGGCTTATCCAACAAACAAACNCAGCGGATACCTCGATGTTAGACTTCAAGCTTCCACAACTATGAGACCACACGTTTCTGTTGCATCGAGCTACCCACTTCGTGGCACTTCGTTACAGCAGCCCTTAGAAACAAATGCAGTCTCCCTTTGGTGCTCCTTTTTTCCTAACACTGGAAGGTTCCAGAACTCAATTCTTGGACCTCTTCCCTTCTCTACATTTGGAATCACATCTACTCATCTCACCTCATTAGTACCTATATCCTGACTGCTCCCCATGTTACACCTCCATCTCAGTTCTCTCCCCTCAACTCCCATGCCTCTTTGGTGGTGTCGGTGGTCTCCCGATCTCCTAAGCCCCTCCTCCCACAGTCCTCTGTGTTTCCCAAACACCGCCATCCAGTTTCACAGGCTCAAAGTTCTGCTTCCGGCCTCGCCTTCTCTTGTAGCCCACATCCAATCTGCCAGCAAATCCTGACGGCTCTAACTTCAAATGCATCTGGAACCATCCACTTCTCATCACCTGCGTTGCCTACACTTCTCTTCCTTCCTGATTATGCACATGCCTCCCACTCCCCCCTGCCACCCAGCAGGCAGGCTTATCCAACAAACAAACAAAAAAACCTCTTAAGACAAATTCCAATAGTGGAGTTTCCTCCAAAATATCCGACCACTACTCCCCAAAACTGTCCAGATCATCAAAAACAAAGAACGTCTGAGAAACTGCCACAGCAAGAGGACGCTGAAGAGACGTGGCGACTAAACATAACGTGGTATCCTGGATAAGATAAAAATGTGCAAGTCTAAATACACCTGCATTAATATTAGAACATCAATTTNGTCAATTTTTATTTATCAGTTGCAACAAATGTATCATACTAATGGAAGACATTAGTTGTAGGGAAACTGTGGGATATGTGGGAGCTCTCTATACTATGTTCTCGATTTTTCTGTAGATCTAAAATGGCTCTAAAAAAATAAAGTCTGCTAAAAACACTTTAAGTCATTTTGGGTCAAGACCCTTTATCTGTTTTCCTT
>NW_023233172.1:0-937 GCF_002007445.2 Ailuropoda melanoleuca
GACAATGATCCTGATACTGAGACCATCTTACTTCCTTTATTATTTTCCAAAAGGACAAAAGATTACTTCTACATTTCATTGTCAGTAATGATTTTTTAAATGACATCCTAGACCACATCATGGGAATAGAAACAACTGTCAGGGACTCCAAGATTTGTATGAATCCCTAAAATTTTATTTTATTTTATTTTATTTTATTATTTTATTTTTTTAGAGAGAGAAGGCAAAGGGGGTTGCAGAAGGAGAGGGAGAGAGAGAATCAAGCAAGCCCCACAAACAGCATGGAGCTGACCCAGGGCTCTATCTCACAACCCAAAGATCATGACCTGAGCCAAAATCAAGAGTCGGACGCCTAACTGACTGAGCCACCCAGGTGCCCCTCCCTAAAATATTTTAAATCCATCTTGTCTGCTGAATAGTAGAGCTCAAAGAAGACAGGCAATTTCTAAGTCTATTCTTGGGGCTTTATATGTCAAATTTTAGAGAATGCCCATTGTAAGGACCTTATAATGATTTGTCTGTTCCTATGCTTTGGTCTTTCCATGTGCAAGGTTCTATAATGGACTTACATTACAATTTCTTTGGATTTCTAAGAATCACTTCTACCTCTGATACTACAGTGGAGAAATCCAATGATAGGCAGTGAGGGGACCGGCTGACCACATAAGGCTCAATGACACTACACAATGAGGAAGGAAAAACATCCACTGAGTCAGTGCTCTCCAGTCTAGATTCAAAGAAGATAACATCACTGAAAGAAGCTAAGCCCGCTTGTACTATCATGGGGTAACTGTAAACCTGTAACTGTATAAACATTCTGATACTAGGAAAAATATAGATCAAGGAAATTAGACACAAATAGAAATAATACCTTTCCTGATCTCAATTCACTATTATAATTGAGAACATGAATTAAGTGAAATAAATCCTCGATTCC
>NW_023233173.1:0-937 GCF_002007445.2 Ailuropoda melanoleuca
TTCTATAGTTCCTAGTTAATGGGGAAAGAGTGCTTGGGGTGTGTGCCCCTTGTGAGCCTCTGAAGGCATATTAGGAAAATGTATATACCATGTTGATGTCCAGATTTTCATCTCATCTCTTATCCTTCACCCAGCTACTACTATAGAAATAGCTGAAAATCATAGAAAGAATCAGAAGGCTTAGGCTCTCATTCTGGTTCTAACTGAAGAATGTATATGACTTTGGTAAGTCAGTTGCCCATCCCGAGCCTCGGTTCATTCATCTGAAAAATGGGAGTAATAGCAGGCTGTGCTGAACTTTGGATGAGGTTGCATGAGTGTTCTGTGGATTTCAAAAATGCAACAGGCGTATCGAGTGAAATCATGATTTCACAATTTTACGTCAGGCTGCCCTGACCAGAACTTCCCAACCTCTGGACCTCCATCAATAGATATCTGTCCAACTCTGCTATACGTAGAGGAAAACATAAGACTCATCTTTCATTACTCTTTGACTGCCATCCTTTATATGACTTCCTGGCAAATATACAGTGGTTTATCTGGTGAGGTAATTATGTTTTTGTCAGTGGCTAGGGCCCAAAACAAATATCTTTACTGCCTTTTTGAGATAAATTCTTGTAAAAGGCTAGTGTTGGTGCTGTGAGAGGCGTCTTTCTATTCAGAAGGGAAAAGAAAGGACCTGCACTGGGCTTCTGATTCCCACTATCTTCCAGATACCACATTGAGAGCTACTTACCCTCTTATTAGAGTAAACTTTACCCCATATTGAGGGCATCAGCTTATCCCTAGTGGACAGAAGCAGGAAAGATGTGTATATCTCTATAATTTGTCTGTCCTACTATAGCTTATCTTCCAACTTTGTGGACCAATTTTTATAACTGAACTTCCTTATTTTTGTTAGGACAGCATGAAAGAGAAGGTAACTGTAGTCAGACAA
>NW_023233174.1:0-937 GCF_002007445.2 Ailuropoda melanoleuca
AGCGAGGCCAAGTCTGGAACCCACATCTCGGGGACTCCTGCACTTAGGCCACTCCACACAGCCACGCTGTCGCCCCCCAGAGCCAGCCTCTTCACATCTACACTTACTCTGCTCACGGGACCCGACGTCAGACAGCCAAGACAGGCTAAGTTCACCCCCAGGGACCCGGACCTAGCGGAGGCCCCCGAACGGCTGGTCCCTGCGCTGGTCCTGCCCAGGACCAGGGTGTGCACCAAGCTGTCACCTCGGCTGCCTGTAAGCTGGCGACGGTGGCCAGCACGCTGCAGGCCGTGCCCCATCTGCTGTCAGCTGCCCAGCATTTGGGGGGGAGCTGCACGCCTAGACACAGCACAGCGTTCTTGTGTTCAAATGGGTTGTCCCCCAACAAGCTGATCCCTCTCACTTGTGTTGTTTCTTTTTGAAACTCTAATTGAGGATCAGCTGAGAGTAAACTGGGCAGAGTCAGGGTTCCAGACAAGAGAAATGCTGGATATCTGGAAAGTGAATTATTGAAATAATGCCTTAATTCAACGGTTCTAAAACGACAGGCCACACACTCTTCCCGCCGGGGGAGTCCACAGGGTGATCTGAAAGGGCAAATCCGCTTCCACCGCCTCTGCAGGGACGTCGGTGCTGCTGTGGTGGGAGCCCTGCCTGGTCCGGGCGCTGTCAGCAACCACCCCCCATGGCCTCACACTCACGGTTCAGCGGCACACACGGGCCGGTTTCACTTGAAAATGTTCTTGAGGGGCGCCTGGGTGGCTTGGTCGGTTAAGTGTCTGTTTTTGGCTCAAGTCATGATCCCAGGGTCCTGGGACTGAGCCCCATGTCGAGCTCCCTGCTCAGTGGGGAGTCTGCTTCTCCCTCTCCCCTTTGCTCATGCTCTCTCACTCTCTCTCTCTCTAATAAATAAATAAAATCTTAAAAAAAAAAAAAA
>NW_023233175.1:0-937 GCF_002007445.2 Ailuropoda melanoleuca
AGTCCCACATAGATAATGTCCTATGTTAAAGGGCTCATATGATTAGATCAGTCCCACATAGATAATGTCCTATGTAGACCCTAATTACTACTGCAAAATCCCTTCACTGCAGCACCTAGATTAGTGTTTGGCTGAATAACTGGGAGAAGGTGTGTATACACTAGGTGTCACCATTACACATTGAAGGAAGAGTTTGTAGCTCTCTTGGGATAATGGTGCCATGATGAGAATCTTCACTATGATGCTTGATAATTCCCTACAATCTGGAATTTCTTATGTTCTTAATTTGGCTTATCCCAGAAAGTGCTGACCTTCCTATAGTTTTTATCAGGAATTACAAATATCCTAGTAATTTCCAACCACTGTTGCTTCTGTTAATGTGATGAGAGCAAGCATTGTCTGCAATGATCTGGAAAGATTTCTGTCCATTCTGGAGGGCTTAATCTTGAATAAATAGTCAGATGGATCTGCCTGCTCCAGACGGCTCTCTACAGTAGTATCTGAAGAAATTTTATCTTTTATGAAGATAAAAAGAGGATTTCTGAGATTGAACAACCATCATTCCCTTACCATACATTAATATCTAATTATCATGTATCCAAATAAGCTGCACCCCCACTTGTATCCAAGAGCTGGTGGCCTCCTTGCTCAGTGGTTGCCATCTGCTTGTGCCCCAAGTGTGGTTGGAGGAGCAGCAGCTTCTGGCATTACCTGGGAACTTCTTAGAAATGCAGAATAAGGCCCTCCCCGTCTCAATCCACATTTTCACAACATTTCCAGGTGGTTTATATGCACATTACAGTTTGCAAAACACTGCTCCTGAATACTGGGAAAGAGGACATTTGATTCATGGGTACTCCTATTTATTTTTTTTTAAAGATTTTATTTATTTATTTATTTATTTATTTATTTATTTATTTATTTGAGAGAGAGAGAG
>NW_023233177.1:0-937 GCF_002007445.2 Ailuropoda melanoleuca
TTGCTCAGGATATATAAATCATTTCTGACCCTCATAATGGTTAAGCATCCCAATTACCCCTCATGCAGGAATGAGAAGTGCAGAGGCCACCCAGAAGGCAGCAGTGACTTTAAAATGGAAACAAAGCAAACAAAGCCAAAAATGGAGCATCTAATTGGTAGAAGTTGAAAGATAACTGATGTTAAGTAGGGAGGCTCAGAAGGCTGTATTTGTTGAACACCTAATATATGTTAGGACCCCTGCTGGGCCCATGGGATTCCTCCCATGCAAACAAGTATGGAGGGGAATATGGAACAAGCAAGTCAGCTACGGTTCTTCAGTTCATATTTTATGCAATCAAGTTAAAGGGGATATACCGCAAGATATTGAAAGTAGTTATAAATCTGTGATAAGATGTTGAGTAGGATTTATTTTTCTTTTTTATTCTGGAAATATAGCTAAATATCCAAAGTTGAGAACTATAGGGACAAATACCCTTAATTTAAAAAATAACTCCAGGAGGAGACAACAATTAGAGTCAGACTTCTCCCTCCCCCAGGGTTTAATAAGAGGCTGCCAAACCTGTCTTACCGGCTCATCCCACTATATGTGAGGAGGAAACTGGGCAGAGAAGAAGGTGGCTGGGGATCCTTTCCCTACAGGGAATACAGTGCTCCCCAGCGGAAGAGGGTGAGCAGTCGTTCTCTCTAAAGTCAGGTGGATATTAGTGTGACTTGTGCATAAAGGAGAGGCAGGCATTCCATTTTCTGCTTCAGATATCTACTTACAAAATAGATATATTGATTATTAATTAGGGGACTTAGTTATTTATTCATTCATTCAAACTAAATATTAAATACCTACCATGTACCTGCTAGACATTTTTCTTTTTTTAAGATTTTATTTATTTATGTGACAGAGAGAGAGACAGCCAGCGAGAGAGGGAACACAAGCAGGG
>NW_023233178.1:0-937 GCF_002007445.2 Ailuropoda melanoleuca
CCTATATTAAAGAGATGAGTTTTGATTGGAAAAGAATGTGAGCTTTATTCAGGAGCCCAGCAACCTGGGCAGAAGTCACAGTCTTGTTGAAAAGCCAAAGATGAGGTTTTTGACTAACACAGGGGATTTTAAAGGTGGGGAGGGGGGTTAGGGTAGTTGATGAAAGAAGGCATTGCAGTGGTTGGCAATACTTCTTGTTCACACAGGTTCCATGATGCCAGGTACAAAAGTAACGTCAGCACCCCTGTGTCTTCAGCTGAGGAGGGAACCATACAAGTTGCCAAAGTTCAGGAGAGAACCAAAATAGAGGAGTAGAGGAAAGAACCCCTGGGTCTCACATGTGCTCAGCAGTACATTCTGTTCTCACCATCTGGTGTGAGAAAAAAATAACATACAAATTTGTAACTCACCGAATATCACACGGAGTGCTGGGGAATGTTTTACTCAGTAAGCTCAAAGGAAGCTTCAAAATAAAAGGACCAAATGACTTGCAAGTTAATGGCAAACCAGAATAAGTCACTTGCTAAGACATGTAATACTTCAAAGCCATTATTTTCAACACCTATAAGGTAAAACTTGCAACGTCTACCTCCACATGCCAAGGATGTAGGAAGTAGGAAGCAGTGGCCTCCATAGTGAGGAATAGGAATAGTCACTAAAAGTGACTCAGCAGTGCCATGGGAGATGGAACTGGTAAAGGAGTTAATTTGCTATAACTGTATATCACTTATTCAATTATCTGGAGGAAGAACTGAACAAGTTGAATCTGGGGAAGCCTCTGGGTCCAACTCCCTTCCCATGTCCATGTGAGCACTCATGCACATGGCCCACCCACCTGTCCCACATCCACCCCGGCTGAACTGATGTGCAAACCCACCCACTGCCACACCCTGTGACTGTGACCTAATCCCCACAGGTGGCTCCCAGGTGTAGGGTG
>NW_023233179.1:0-937 GCF_002007445.2 Ailuropoda melanoleuca
CTTCCCTACAGATAATTCTTTCCAGGTTGCCTTTTAGAATGTTGGGAGCCAAGAAGCATCTAAATGCACACACATCACACACACATACACACACTCTATGTACACACATTACATACAGGTGACACCTCTATGCACATTACACGCATATTACGCTATATACACACCACACACACATCACACACACACATTTGGAAATCTGCAGTGGTGCCTTTGGGAAGGTACAGGTGGACACCTCTGCTTGGGCAGCAATGCTTCTGGACAACGAGCAGGTAGTGCAGCCTCAGAGAGAACTCTGGGAATGTGTGATTTGCACGTGAGGTCTCAGTCCTCGGCAAAACCTCAAATGCAACCCGGTTATGTTTCAGGGAAGCTGTTGCATTGCCCCTCCTCCAGGAAAAGCTAAGATGTTCATCCACTTAGGAGAGCTGCTAGTTTCCTCGAGGATAAACGGGCATCCTACTCTTCACCTAAATGAGGGGATGACTCCATTGGATGCATGGCATTGCGTCTCTGTGCCAGGGCAGTGATGCAGGGCTCGTGTCTCTCCCGCACATTAGCAGCGGGCTGTGGACGTGACAGGTTTTCTAAGCTTGACACAGGACTCAAAGGTTATAAACAAAAAGTTTTATAGATGTGGCACCATAGAAACATATATTTCTAGGATCTGGCATAGCATGTGATGAAATGTCATGAAAAGAGATATAAACACTTGAAAGATGCTATCAACAGAACACGTATATGTAACTGTATCAAAGTACTATCAGTTTTAGGGGTAGCTCTATTAGTTTACAAAACAAACGCAGTCATTGTTATGAGCAAATGAAGAGTAAATGCCCATGTCCCTCCAAGGGTAATAAAAAATTTGTTTTCTGGGGCGCCTGGGTGGCACAGCGGTTAAGCGTCTGCCTTCGGCTCAGGGCGTGATCCTGGCGTTACG
>NW_023233180.1:0-481 GCF_002007445.2 Ailuropoda melanoleuca
GCAAAGGCAGTCCTAAGGGGGAAATACATAGCCATCCAAGCCTCACTCAAAAGAATAGAAAATCTAAAATGTGGTTTTTATATTCTCACTTCAAGAAGCTGGAACAGCAACAGAGGGGCAGGCCTAATCCACTCACGAGGAAGCAGTTGATCAAGATTAGAGGAGAAAACAATGAATTAGAAACCAGGAGTACAGTAGAGCAGATCAACAGATCTAAAAGCTGGTTCTTTGAGAGAATTAATAAAATTGACAAACCGCTGGCAAGACTTATCCAAAAGAAAAGAGAAAGGACCCAAATTAATAAAATTATGANAATAAAATTATGAATGAAAAAGAAGAGGTCACAATCAACACCAATGAAATTGGAAAGGATTATTAGAAACTTCTATCAACAGCTTTATGCCAATAAATTAAGCCATCTGGAAGAGATGGAGGCCTTCCTGGAAACCTATAAACTACCAAGACTGAAACAGGAAGAAAT
>NW_023233180.1:592-895 GCF_002007445.2 Ailuropoda melanoleuca
GGGGAATTCTACCAAACATTCAAAGAAAAAATAATACCTATTCTCCTAAAGCTATTTCAAAAAATAGAAACAGAAGGAAAGCTACCAAACTCATTCTATGAGGCTTCTATTACCTTGATCCCCAAACCAGGGAAAAACCCCCTCAAAAAGGAGAATTTCAGACCAATTTCTCTAATGGATATGGAAGCCAAAATCCTCAACAAGATCCTGGCTAATAGAATCCAACAGTACGTTAAGAGGATTATCCATCATGACCAAGTGGGATTCAGACCTGGGATGCAAGCATGGTTCAACACTCACAAA
>NW_023233181.1:0-2884 GCF_002007445.2 Ailuropoda melanoleuca
CTGATAGCTGAGTAATATTCCATTGTATATATGGACCACAGCTTCTTAATCCAGTCATCTGTTGAAAGGCAGGGAATCATGACTCAAAGTGGTTGTGGAAGCTTTAGGACAGGTCTACATACATATCTGTAAGAAACAACAGTGTATAGGAACCGCCCTCAGCTAACATCACCCTCATGATTATACAACCCTTCCGAAAATAGGGGGTGTATGAATCACCAATGCACCATATATATATATATATAAGAAACAGCAGTGCACAGTATATAAGCCCTTACAACGAACATCACCATTCACAAATATGGAAACACGAACCAAGGAGGAGGTAGAATCTGAAGTAAAGGACCACATACCTATCCATAGACAACACCACTTTACAGAATAGCATTAACAATTAACATCATCTTTCATGAATATGGAAGCATTAATGAAAAGTTTCTGGAATCTCGAAGATTCTTCCCCATCCTTATTTTTAATTAACCACTGTGTACAGGAAAGCACCTTCAACTAACATCAGCCTCCTCAATACTGATCCCGATTAAACATTGGGTGTGTAGGCTTAGGGAAATTGCCACATACTGATAGCTAAGACACAACGGTGTCAGGACAATGCCCTTCAAGTCACATCAGCCTTCCTGAGGATGGAAGAAGGAATCAAGGTGGTTATGGTACCTTTAGGTAAGGCCTCCAGAAATATAACTGAGAAACAACAGTGTACAGGAACCATCTTATAATGTACAATATCTTTGCTTACCATACAACCTCTATCGTAAGTGGTTGTGGCAATGTAACTAAAGTGCCATAAACTTATCCGTAAGAAAGAACAGTGTACAGGAACCCACTTAGCCCTAACATCATCATTCATGAATATGGAAGCATTCACCAAATTGCTTGGGGGAGCCTGATGAAAATGACAAACACTTATGTCTGAGACACAACACTATACAAGGGTGCCATTTGGGACTCCAGAAAGCACTCTGAGAAGGAGAAACCTCAGGGAACAACTGACCCAAGCCCAGAGAAAACCAATTCCAGCAGATCCACTGCCCCTAAACACTGTGCTGACAGTCTCCTCAGCCCATTCTCCTCAGCCCCAAGAGGGTCGCAGGGGCAGCCGATTGGGCTTTCCATCCTCCTAGGGCCTCACACTAACATTAGGTTGGGTTCTCAGGTCTCCCCTCCTAGAGACATGGCAAAAATATATAGGGATTGGGGAAGCCTGAGCCAGAATGGGGAATCAGCATGCCACACAGAAAGAAAGTGTGTCATCTGGGACTCCAGAGGCTATTAGGAGCAGGAGAAATCTGCATATCCCACAGAGTCAATCCCATCCAACTCTCGCATTCAGGAGAACCTGGAATGAAGACCCTGAGCCTTCCCTTCTCCACAACCCACCTACTCAAATCAGGACAATGGAATGGTGAGCTCAAAACCAGGACATGGTCCCTAGCAGGCTCCTAAGCCCAAACCCCAATGTTGGGTTCCCAGAGATCATTCCAGGAGCGAAGCACCAAACACACAGGAACTGGGGAAACCTGAGCCACACTTGCAAATCAGCATGCCACACAGAAGGAAACCATACTATTTGGACCTGCAGAGGAATACAGAGCAAGAGAAATAATGCCCACCTGATCCAATCCCAGCGAGCCCCCACTTCCACAGACCCCTGCGGGCAACTCCTGTGTCTGACATTCAACCCAAAGCATGCCCTCCTCTTAGGCCCCTGGAATGTCACATCAGCTGGCTCATCTGAACAGCCATGCCCCTAGACCCGAAACCTAAGTCCAAGTTGAGTCCATGTTGAGTAGAGTGAGTTCCATTCAAGGATGTCTGGCTCCAAGGAGCAGGGAATGGGGACAGCTGAAAAATGTCAAGACACAAACCTGATACACAGAAGAAAAGGGTGCCATTTGGGACTCCAGAAAGCACTCTGAGAAGGAGAAACCTCAGGGAACACCTGACCAAAGCCCAGAGAAAATCACTTCCAGCAGATCCCTGACCCCTAAAAACTGCCGACAGTCTCCCCAGCCCGCTCTCCTCAGCCAGGAGAGGGTGGCAGAGCCAGTCGATTGAGCTTTGCAGCCTCCTAGGGCATGACATGCACCATAGCTTGGGTACTCAGGGGTCCACTCCTAGACACATGGCACAAAGATATAGGGATTGGGGAAACCTGAGAATTATCTGAGGCCTCAGCATGCCACACAGAAAGAAAACGTGCCATCTGAGATTCCGAGGGTATTCGGGGGATGAAAAATTTGCATATCCCACTGAGTCAATTCCAGCCAGCTCTCGCATCCAGGGTCCCCTTGGTCCAAAACCCTGAGCCTTCACTTATCCACAACCTACCTACTCAAATCAGGACACGAGAAAGGTGAGCTCAAGACTTTCAGGAGATGGTACCTCCCATGCTGCTGAGCAATAAGCCAAATGTTCCCTTGGGTTCCTAGAGGTCATTTCAGGAGGCAAACACACAGGTACTGGGGAAACCTGAGCCATACCTGGAAACAGCATGCCACACAGATGGACAGTGTGCCATTTGGACCTGCAGAAGGAATGCTGAGCAGAAGTATGAATTCCGAGCTGTTCCAATCCCAACGATCCCCAACGTTCAAAGCCCCCTTACCGGCAACTGCTGTGTTTCAGATACAATCCAAACGATGCCCTCCTCTTAGACCCCTGGAAGGTCACATCTGCTGGATGATCTGTACAGCCATGCCCCCAGACTCGCGCCTTAACTCTAGTTTGGGGTCTGATAGGTTTATTCCCATACGCGTTTCTCCAAAGCACATGNATTTCTCCAAAGCACATGGATTGGGTACTACTGACCAATGTCAAGACAGTAGCCTGCCACACAGAACTAAACTATGCCATTTGGGACTCCAGA
>NW_023233182.1:0-937 GCF_002007445.2 Ailuropoda melanoleuca
CTTTTTTAAAAAAAAAAAAAAAAAAAAAAAAAAAAAAAGGATTTATTTACTCACGTAAGTGAGAGATCCAGGCAGTAGGTTTTGCTTCGGGTGTGGCTGACAGAGATAGTCAAATGATGTCTCAGGGACCTGGTTTCTCTCTCTCCATCTTTCAATTCTGCATCTTTCTTCTCAGCCTGGCCTCCCCACTCATGGTGACAAGACAGCTGCTGAAGCTCAAAGACCACATTCCCCCAAGGTGTGAAAACAGCAGAAAAGAGAGAACGTCTCTTCATTCAGTTAAAACAAAAAAGCCTAGACCTAACTTTCACCTGCCTGAATTAGGTCAGGTGCCCCTCCCTGACCCAATCACACTGGCCAGGACACAGCTTGGTTTAAACCTAGGTCGTAGTCTATGCCTGTTAGGGGATGGCTCAGCCTCACTAGAATCACAGGAATATCCAGTAGAGATGGAGTAGATTTCTTTTTTTTTTGATGAAGTATAATTGACATATTACATTATATTAGTTTCAAGTGTACAACGTAATGATTTGATATTTGCATACACTGTGAAATGATCACCACAATCAGCCTTGTTACCATCTGTCACCATACAAAGTTACAAAATTCGAGTAGGTTTGTAAATGAAAATTAAGGACTATGATTAAGAACAGGGTAAATGGATATTAAGCACCCAGACTCATTATTGTTCACCACAGTCATGTACTAAACTGGCATATAAAGACTCCATATTTAGCCCCTGGGGACTCCGTAAGCCTTGCCCTGGTGTAGACAAACTTGAACTGGTAGAGAACACCTGACTTCTTCGTCATCATGGCCCTTATTCCCAATGTTCTTACCAAAAAACCAGGGCTGGGTCATGCGGTTCTGAGAGTAAAGACAGCCAGCCAGGCAGCCACACACACACACACACACACACACACACACACACACACAC
>NW_023233183.1:0-937 GCF_002007445.2 Ailuropoda melanoleuca
TCTTTCTTTCTTTCTTTGTTTCTTTTTTAAGATTTAGGTATAATTTATTTGAGTAAATCAAGTCAAATGAGGCATTTGTTGAATCCTGACCACCTTTTGCAATACATACGTGTACATGTCATGTAGACACAGGTATATAGTTATGGCACTGAAGAGGAGACAAGCCCTAACACTGTAATGAGCTGGACACTGTTTAACATGGATAGTCCATAAGTAAATCACTCTTAAACAGCAATATACTTAGCTGACTAGAAGCTTATTCAAAAACGTAAATCAAATTATCTTGGGAGCTTAGATTATTTAACATTATTTAAAAAAATATAGGCGATGCATTTTTCTGCACACTAATAAAAGTCAGAATGAATAAAAATTTAATTTTTTATACTGCGAAAAACATAGAACTTTGAGTTTTTAGTTTATTTATTGTAGTTGGTATTTAATGAACTCTAAATAGTAATGTCTTTACAATTACTCAAAAGAGGAAATTAATAGGTCAAGGAAAAAATGTTGAGAAAACTTAAAAATATTTTGAGCTAAATGTAAATGAAAACAAAACTGACAAATTTATAGGATCCAGCAAAAGCAGTGCTTAGCAGGGAATTTATAGTACTAAAAGCATGTATTAGAAAAAGGGAAAAATCGGAAAATCAGCAATACATACTTTCTCCTTAAGAAAAATAGAAAAAGAAGAGCAATGTAAGCTTAAGGCAAGCAGAAGAAGAGGAATAACAAAAATTATAGCAGTAATCAATAAAATTGAAAAGAGGAAATCAGTAAAGAAAATTAATAAAAATACAAGCTGTTCTCTGAAAAGATCAATAAAATCAATAAACTCCTAGCCAAGCTAACCAAGAATAAAAAAAAAAACACACAAAAATTACTAGTATCAGAAATGAAAGGGGTCATTACTACTAATTCCATGAACATAAAAAGGACA
>NW_023233184.1:0-937 GCF_002007445.2 Ailuropoda melanoleuca
ATTATGAAGCCAACAAAAATGAAGCTTCAAGGCTGCATTTGCAAGGGCCCGTGCAAATTCACCCTCACAGTCTGTAAAACCGAGATCTGTTTCTATACATACTCCGTAAGGATGCCACCAGGATTAAACGAGATCATGCTGTGTGCCCAGTGCCATGCGCAGAGTGTGCTAAAGTATTTTCATTATAACATTTATTAAATGTGAGGTTCTATGGAGTTTATGAGGCAAAATACTCCTTTGATATGGTGACTATCACTGTACTTCCCACCCAGCATTGTTTGCATTTACATATCTGGCTTTGTTATTTCCAGAAGGGAAAATCTGTATTGATCTTGTTTGCCTTTCAACCCTGTCCACCAACATGGTTCTTGGCAGTAGACACATTAGAAATACCATGGACTAAAGATACAGTAAATATTTATGTGTCTATCAGTGCATATTGAGCATAGATTAAGACTCAGAGCTGTTACTTTAAAGATATCATTGTCCCTTAGTTTGTGCAACTACTTATCAAATGTCTTGCATATTTCAATCTATAATAACTTATCAAACAAATTATCTTAATTCCCATGGATTCTGTAAAGTTCATATGTATTCCTTCGAGAAATGGTATAATGGTTTGTCCTAATAACCCCAGGACAATGACATCAATGTAAATAATATAATTAAATATTCATATAAGTGATTATTGTTTTATAATTGATTTATCTGTGTTAGTGAAATGCACGTTAATGATAATATTGGACAAACCCTGTGTGATAGCATCTGTTGCTTTCTTGCATTCCTCATCCACCGCTCAGTCCATACAGACACAGGAACATTCAGCTTAAGGTTATAGAAAATCTGCTCTGTTTGATAATGTCAACCCATCACATTTCAGTTAAGCAAACATCAAATCAAATGATGCATGTCACAGATGCATAAATATTATGTACCT
>NW_023233185.1:0-938 GCF_002007445.2 Ailuropoda melanoleuca
AAAAAACTGCTAGAACTGACAGAGGAATTCAGCAGTTTTGCAGGATATAATATCAAGGCACAGAAGTCTGTTGCATTTCTATACACAAACAATGAAGCAGCAGAGAGAAAAATCAAGGAATGAATCCCATTTACAAGTGCATCAAAACCCATAAGATACCTAGAAATAAACCTAACCAAAGAGATAAAAGATCTGTACTCTGAACACTACGGGGCACTGATGAAAGAAACTGCGGAAGACACAAAGAAATGGAAACACATTCCAAGCTCATGGACTAGAAAGAACAAGCATTGTTAAAAATGTCTGTACTACCCAAAGCAATCATTTAAAGCAATCCCTATCAAAATGCCACCAGCATTTTTCAGAGCTAGAACAAACAATCCTAAAATTTTTATCGAACCACAAAAGACCCCAAATAGCCAAATGCTGAAAAAGAAAATCAAAGCTGGAGGCATCACAATGCCAGGCTTCAAGCTATACGACAAAGCTCTAGTCATCAAGACAGTAGGGTACTGGCACAGATAACAGACACCTAGATCAATGGAACAGAAGACAGAACCCAGAAATGGACCCTCAATTCTATAGTCAACTAATCTTTGACAGAGCAGGAAAGAACATCCAATGCAAACAGAGAGTCTCTTCAACAAATGATGTTGGGAATGCTGGACAGCCACACGCAGAAGAATGAAACCGACCACTTTCTTACACCATCCAGAAAAATAAATTCAAAATGGATAAAAGACCTAAATGTGAGACAGGAATCCAACAAAATTCTAGAGGCAGCAACCTCTTTGACCTCAGCTGCCACAACTTCTTGCTAGGCATGTCTCCAGCGGCAAGGGAAACAAAAGCAAAAATGAACCACGGGGACTACATCAGGATAAAAAGCTTCTGCACCATGAAGGAAACAATCAAGAAAACCTTTAAAAGGCAACCTA
>NW_023233186.1:0-938 GCF_002007445.2 Ailuropoda melanoleuca
AAAATAAGCACGCTTAATGCATTTATAAGATCCCATCTGTCACATACATAATACACTTTAAAATGCTACCCAATGAGGAAATATGGTCTTGTTGTTTAACCTTAATCAAATAGGAGAACAAACACACAGTAATAATGAACTATGATTGCTGAAGTCCTAAATGCACAGTTGTATTTAATTCTGTACATCGTGCACTTGGGATACTGTTAAATAATAGCTTTTATGAGATCTCCATTTGAAAGAGACTCAAGAATGTGAAGCTGAACCAAAGAGAGTCAAGAATCATTCAAGCATAAAAATAGAAGTCTAAAAAAGACCTTGAAAGGTTGAAACATCCAATCTCTACCGAAAGTTAGAGACTTGGGGGAGGTGAGGGCTGGGGCAGGCCCGAGGGAGATCACGTACTCTAAACCATTCATTTTATAAAATCAGGAAATGGGTGTTCAAATTAGAGTTTGTTCAAACCTTATTTGTGCTTTTCTTTCAGATTTTCAGAACAGGAAATTCTACAACTTCCTCTAGTAACATATTTTTGTGCTTAATCATCAGGAAATTGCAACCACCTTAATTTCCTCCAATTAGGCCTATTTTCTTGATGCATGTGGATTTAAAATAACAGTCTGCCATACACCTCCGTTAGTGACTAATGTTAGAATATGACACTATGGCAAAATGTTAGAAATTGGAAATAAATCCTGAAATAAGAAAACTCACAGGAGACCTAACTAGAATTTTAGATTCAAAGTAGTGCACTGTGTGATGGTGCAGAATCAGGAAGGGTACAAGTGAGGTTTTGGAATAAATGGTCTGAATTCTCATTCTGTCCCTTACAAATTTTGAAACTGGGCAAATTACTTATCTTCTCTAAGTCTCTATTTCCTTATGGATAATAACAATGGGTACTAATAGAACAACGTTGGTTTTTGGTTTTTTTTTTT
>NW_023233187.1:0-938 GCF_002007445.2 Ailuropoda melanoleuca
TTATGACTTCTAGCAAATGCAGATTCCCAGTGGTCTCTAGACCTGAGCTGAGACCTTGGTGTTTGTCATGTCAGTTTGGCGACAGCTGTACCCTGCAAGGCTGCCGCACTGTTTTGTTTCCGACATGATCTGGATGGAGCTCTGAGTGGCAGATGTATGACCAGGAAATGAGCTCATTGAATGGCAGGTAGAGCCGCAAAACAGTTTCACAACAAAAACGTTGCTGCAAGGAGGACCTGACCACAGAGGCAGGATCAGCTGTGATAATTCCACGTCCAAATAAAAACTCAGGAGTTGCTCAGTATGAACCAATTTAGATAGGACTGGAGGTACAATGGCCTTTTTCTTATATTCAGGGGCCATTTGAGAGGCTCTAGAAATGTATAAGATGACACTAAAACAATACCTGTTCTCAGACCTAAGAGTGGAGTTGCAAATATATGTAAATTTCAATACTGAATTTTAATGTGGAATTGTCTTAGGGTCTGGAGGCGGTTCCCGGGAGGTGCAGGAGGCATTTGGAACGGCAACCAGGGAAGGTTAACCACGGAAGGGGTGATGTCACAAGGGGACCAAGCAGAAGTCAACAGTTTATTCCATACAAACGGAAGTGCAAAGCACTATACACTTAGTAACTAAAATCAATATTTGTAATAGACACAATACGTTGGCTCAAAGAGTTGATGAGCAGGTCTCTTACATCCACGTGGAAATGTTCAAACTACGAAGAATTTGAGGGGCCGAATTTTTAGAATCTTTGGGGTCTCATCATTTTACTGAAAGAAGTGCTTTCCAACATGTCTGTCTTTCAAATGTGAGATGAAGACAAGACTTTTTTTGGCACTATGTTCTTTAATAAAAGGTGGCCTCTTTCTTTCTTTTCTTTCTTTCTTTCTTTCTTTCTTTCTTTCTTTCTTTCTTTCTTTCTTTCTTTTTCT
>NW_023233188.1:0-938 GCF_002007445.2 Ailuropoda melanoleuca
GTTACAAACATGATATCATATCAGGTTTTCTCATTCAGTTTAACTTCTTTTTAAAATCTTCTCCTGGTTATGGCAGATCTCTCTATATGACTGAAAGGGGTCTGTTAATCCTCTAACAAAATCCCATTAATATTCTCAGGGATTCCTCATGACTGGTATGAGTTGCTATTTTTCCTGGAAGGTGAATGCTTTCAGGGGCCATTCTGGTATTTCTGTGCTCCAGATAGAGTCCTCCCCACGGCATGGCAGGCAGCAGAGCTAGGCTCCAGCTTCTCTAAGGGATCTGCCTTCATAGGATTATATTACTATGAATAAAGGAATTTGGTGACAAAACCCAAGAAACAAAGACATTTAAACATATTACCATTGAGCTTGGTTAAATAGCTATTTTTCTGCGCATTATTCTGACATTGTAGTAAGCTATCTCATAAGGTATATACCTGATACCACATACAAATTGTGTTTAATAGTACAGAACTCAGGGATGAGTTGCTCAGGGTTTGTGCAGCCAGACAAATTGAGTTCAAATCCCATTATTGTCCCATATTCTCTGGGAGGTTTTGGCATAGGTAAGTGGTAACTCAAGATGGCAGCTAGCAGGGCAGGAGATTGGAACAGGAAGAGGAGAGATTACTGGCTGGTGCTAAAAAGATGGAGGTGCAAATAGCTGTAGTACTCAGTCTGTTCTCTGCCTCTTTCTTTCTTCCCAAACACTATCTACTTTGCAACAAGAAGTTAAAAATTTTATGATGAGCTTAACCTGATTTTCAGGTCTTACAGAGAAAGATAATCCAAACTCTGACAAAGAGGTCGATATTTCAGAACGGCTAATACCTGGCAGATCTGGGATTCAAACCTCTGGCTTTCTACTTCTAAAGGTTTTATGGCGACACCAACGTTGGTGATTAGGGAATGCCAGAAATTACTCATTTTTTTTT